>NW_024349802.1:18974520-19153091 GCF_902729225.1 Pteropus medius | reverse complement strand
CACTCATTCACACTCACACAGCCAGGCAAGAGCGAGACAATATATTGAATGACTGCTCTGTTCAAAGAACTGTCCTGCTTTTACCTTTTACCTGTGCTATCTCAGTTAGTCCTTGTGCAAAACTCATTTGACATATGAGGCAACTAAAGTTCAGAGAGGTTAAATAACTTCTCCCAAGGTCACACAGCTAGAAGACAACTGAGACGGCATTGATTCCAAATCATCTCTTCTTTTTACTCTTTTTGAGCTATTATGCTTTTACATTTCACAGCACATTTCAGAAACACACATGCAAAGTACATATCACATTCATACATCCACAAAGGCATTTAACACATTCACACCCTATACCCATGTACACATACACCCCACATATACACACAAAAATGCTCATCTTAAAGCACACACTGAACAGCACACTTTCACATGAACATAGGTATTCACATTTTTGCACGTACAAATCTATGTAACATGATCCACTATTCATCCACAAAAACTCCCATGCACACTCTAATCCCCACACACATCCATACACATACACCCACTTGTACACGTAACATACATACACATCACATCTAGAAACCTATCCACATCACACAAACTCACAAACATCTATAGACATACACATAAAAACAGTAAAATGCATTTGTCCCTGATCCTGACAATCGAAACTAGTTCTTCGGTATATGATTAGGAACCTTCGGATTACTGAGTGTCTAAATAATCCTGGAATATCTTCTGAGTATACAAAGGAATACCAGATTGCTTTCAATATATTTTTTTTATTACTGGGTATAATAGTCTAATTACTTTAAAATTATTAATCCATATATGCATATTAATATTATTAATCCATATATGCAAATACCCTACTCATTAGGATATTCGATTAATTAAAGTAACTTATTATCCATGCATTCATTCATTCACTGTGCAAATTACTAAACACCAATTATGTTTGAGACACCATGGTAGATATAGTAGAAAAGTAAAAGAACAAACAATAAATAAAAACACCATGATTCCTGGTCTTAAAACACAAATACAAATGACTATAATAAAAGGCATCACGGCCAGGGCCTGGCGAGTGAGGGGTGTGAGAGGGGACGGGGACCAGGAGAAAAGATGGCCCTGAAGCTGCTGGTCCTAGAGAACGGGCAAAAGTAGGTGTCATCTGAAGAAGCTGTGGTCTGGAGAAGCAAGTTTGGAAAGGAAGCTGCGGTATTCAGTTTGGGAGAAGAATGTGAGGCACGACATCTAGATGGATGTGCCCTGCAGATATTTGCAAATGAGGAAAGCAGGATCAAGGGAGAAGCCAGCACAGAGACAGAGATCTGAGAGTCATCCGTTCGTTAGGCGTGATCACTTAAACAGTTACAACTGATGAGATCAGAGAGGGAGCTGAGGCCACGAACGCGATGGAGCGCAAGTCCTTGGGGAACACCATGCCCTACTTGGCAGTGCAGGCTCGCATGTCCCTGTGCGCGCGCTTCCTCCAGTGCACCGCCCCTCAGCACACACGACAGGGTGCGCCAGCACCCAGCTCTCTCCTGGGTAGAACCGCAAGACTAGGAAAGCTCAGTCGCACAAAACGACCCTGCACCTTCCAACCCTGACTCCGGAAATCTGCATGCCTTTGAAAATGTGGCAGGGAGAGGACGACTGTTCTTAGACATCAGTAATTCATACTACGCTATGACCTGAACCGACTTTGTTGAGTGGGAGCGGGGAGTCAGTTCCTTCCACCAGCCGTGCCTCAATATTCCCAACTGGGCATTTACTGAAGTGTGTGTTTCACGTGATAGTCGTCCCATATATATAGGCATCTAAGCTTGTTAAATATTCTGGGAAGAGCTCAGGTAAAGACGTGTTCCCAAATGCATTTGATTTGGGCAATTTTTCTTTTTAATTAGTGACGGATTCTGAAGACAAACTTTGGGGAGAGCCTGGACTATCTGATCTCTAAGATTCTTTTGTCTGTGCTGTTCCATGGACCTATGAGAGTGCAGGCACCCAAAACACAGGGCTAGGCCTGGCAGGAGGTTAATCCTTCAATCTCCGATCCCAGGGAGACCAGCAGCCAAGTATGATTGCTCACATCCCCAAGAGATGCAGCCTAAAAGAGTCAGCAGCTTCTCAGCAGCAGTCAGACACTCGGCTGCCTGCCAGGATCCCACACTGGCTATTTGGGCTGGATAAACAATTTAGCCTGGGCCTTACCTCATTAAGGATCTGTATTACCTATTTCTCAGGCTAAGAACACTCTAGTGGTTCTACAGGGTCTGGGCAGGGCTGGGATCTGACCACAGCATGAGAAAGAGCCATCGTTAACCCTCTGCTTTCCTCTCTCCCTTCTCAGCCTTGCTGCTTCGAAGGAGGCTGAAGCTGCCCGCTCCGCACCCAAGCCTATGTCTCCCTCGGACTTCCTGGATAAGCTAATGGGGAGAACCTCTGGATATGATGCCAGGATCAGGCCCAATTTTAAAGGTAGAGAAAAATTTCCTTCCAGATCCCCAGGGATCTGCTTTTGTAGATGAAGAAGCAAGCAGCATGGTATTGGATGCAGATGGCAAATACATGATAAAAATCTCATGACTCTTTCCTCTGCCCAAGGCAGACTATTAATCGACTCAGTCTGCTCCCCACCAAGCCCAACCAAATGAAGCCTCAGAAACCAACTCAACAATACCTCTAGTTACCAGGAGTCAGTATGTAAATTAAAACCTATTTGCTACCTCTGGTATAATAGACAGAGGCAAATGTAGAATGTAAAGAAATGGGTTCGAGTTTTGGTTCAGGTACAAACTTACTCTCTGAACTTGAATAAGCCTCTTCCTTTCTGTGAGCTTCAATTACTTCATCTCTTCAGTGATGGAGTTGGCTATATCTATGGTCTTTAAACCATGCTTCATGGAGCTCTAGGACTCCCATTCCAAGAGTAGCCAGAATCAAGATTTATGCAAAACTTTCTGATTCCTAAAACATGTAAATTCAAACAAAACATGTTGGTGAGCCAGACATGCCCTGTGGGTAGCCAACTCACCAACCCTCACCAAAGTGATCTGGGAGGTTTCTTTCAGCTCTCACAGTCCAATGGGATCTTAACGCCTGTAACAAGAAAGGACAGCCCCCTTGCCCACTGCTACCTCAAGAGGCTGTGACACCGTGAACTGCTGAGCAGCATCCTGCAGGTGTGGCCTTCAGGACTCCCTCGTGGCCTGTGCCCTCGGGCCTTCCTCCCAGCACCCCAGCAAAAGTCGCATTTCAAGGATCCATGGCAGCCTCCTAATAAATTTTTATTCCGATGCCCTTCCTCGCTGTTCCTTTTGGCTCAAGTCCAAGACCAAACAAGGGATATGACAGCTGGTAACAGCTTCCTAATATTTGCCCCCCATTCTCAGAGTGCTCAGCAAATAGACAGCAGTCTGGGAGATGCACCAATGTTTGTGTTGGGGCCCACCTCCCCCTCCTGTTTACCTGGATGCTCCTTTGCTCCCCCAGCACTTTGCTCCTGAGGCCACATCTTCCAGCACCATTAGCATAACCTTGGTCCTCTCAAGGACAGGTAAGTCAGGACCAAGGTTGTTGTCATAGCACGCTGGCCTCAAGCCCTTCACCAGGGTCACAATCTCAAACACCTAGAGGGACCAGGCAGGTATGGCACATGAGTGAAGCAGGACGAAGATAAGAAAACGAGGAAGCACAGGGCTAGTCTAAGTGCAGCCGCTTCTCAGCTCCTGCAGTAGATCCCAGGCAGGAATGCAGGCCCTGGGCAGCAGATCTTCCAAGATAAGACTTGAGTCTGGGGTTTGGTGAAATCTTCCAAGTTGGCAGCTAAATCACATCTTTTAGAAACACCATAGGCCAAATCGCACACATTTGAGAACTGACCACCAGGTCGCATCCCCCACTCCGAGCAGTTTTGAGGAGTTCCAGCCCACCACGCCCCCTGGTGGGCGCTCTCAGAACTCCACCTTCAGTGCCATGGTCTGGTTTTCCTGAGGAGGAATTCTTGCTGCATTCAGGGTTCACGTGTTAGTTATCCTTTGTACACTGTACTTGGCACATAAAAGCACCACAATAAAGCTTTCAAGATGAATTAATGAACGAATGAGCCAAGAAATATGCTAAGGCATATAGCAGTTAAGTGACTCTCCCAAGTCATATTGTCAATGCTATAGGACTAACCCAGAGAGCTACTCTGACTCAATTCTCGGTCTAGTGCTAGTTGTGTATTTATCTGTTTATTTGCTTATTGACTTACTTAGCAATGGACATTTTTAAAAAATAAAATTTCTCCCAGACTATAAAACCATTGAATTAGGGCCCTTCCTCTCCACACTGAGAACTTTATTCCAAACACTTGAGCCCAAAATCTACAGAACTAGATAATCTTAGTCCTCTCCCAAAACTGCACTGTCTCTCACCCCTTCAGGCCCCTCCAAGTCTGGCTCTGGGCAAGGTGCAGCCTCCTGGAATCCCACCGAGGAGCTGGGAAGTGGGGTTCCCTACACTCCCTTGCAGTGAGGGCTGAAACACTGGCATGTGGGGATCTCCCGACCCCAGCCCCATGGTCCCTTCAAACTTCCCCCCAAACACAAATAACATTCCCAAAAGCCCCGCACTAACCACAGAGCTCCTGTAAGGCCCCCGTAACCCCTACCCAATAGAAAGAGACCTGCATCGTTTGAAAACTTGACAGAGTGATTAATCACCAGAAATTTAGCCTGCCCCCGATTCTCCTGCAGATAGGTGGAACGGCAGGCTGGGTCTACAGAACACAGTGGCAATGTAAATCATAACACAGAAGTAAAGGAATGCTAAAACTGAATTCTACAAAGCCTGCTACTTACCTGGCACACATGACCCAGGACAAACCACTTGATGTAGCTGGGCCTCTGTTTCTGCATTTATAAAATGATCCAGTAGAACAAGGCCTTTTCAGCTCTGATATTCTCTTTCTTCTTTAAGACTTTGTATAGGATAATGGTTCCCAGGATCCAAGGCACGGCGCAATGCAAACACATACACAAAAGCAAAATTAAACTTTAATATTTAATGAAATATATATATCATCCTTCTGCCAAAGGCAGCTAGATTGTAATTTTCTTGAGGACAATTTAATTTCAGATTTATATCAATGAATCTCACCTCCCCATGGGGTCCTTTTGGCTGGCACCCTTTCCCACACATAAATCAGGATCTAATTTATATGGGAATCACAGCCCCAGACATTTGCAGGGCTTGGGTGGGAACTCTGTGTACGTCATTCAAGGCATAGGCATTAACTTTTTGGGGCATCTTAATGGTATGAAGTTAAATGAAAAGAAAAGCCTGGGTCTGAGTCTACAAATGGGGGCGACCAATAGGCGTTATTTAGGTGGAAGTGACAAGGAAGCAGATTTCCATTCAGCGTAAGGAAAATTTTTTAGCAGACAGAGCTATCCAACTATGGAAAGAACTGTTCAAAATGAAATGAATTCCTTACTACTGGAGGTGTTCAAGCTCTTAGCCTTGAATGGGCACCTGGTCTACAGCAGTGGTTCCTAAACCTGGCTGTGCATGAGAATCACCTACGTAGCTCGTTAAAACCTAGACTCTGGGCTAATCTCAAGAGATTTGGGTTCACTGGGTCTGGGGTTAGGCCAAGGAATCTGTAGTTGAACTAGTGCCCCAGGTGATTCTATTGCAGACAGCCCTGTCTACACATTGATTTGGGAAACAATTGATTAGCTGACCTTTAAGAAACCTTCCAGCCCTGAAATCCTATAACCTTGTAATTCAAATGCATAGCTTCCATGAGGGAATTCCAAACCACTGGGGCTCAGAGTGGCTGCCTAGATCAAGAGCTACTCTCCCAGCCTGCTGGGGGAATTGCAATCCAGGACGCGGAAAGGGCATGCCTGAGGTAAAACAGCCATGTGCTGGAGCTATGTCAAAAACCTAGGGGGCCCGGCTCTGCCTTGGAGGGAAAATCTGGATTCTTACCACAAGGCTGAGTCCCTTCCTACAAGCCAAGATTTCTGAAAAGAAGGAAATTGTGTCTGAGTTTGGGTGAAATGCTTGGGCTACTTTTTCAAGAGGGAAAGAGAGGAGTCGGTGACAGGAGTCAAGAATATCTGCTTCCTTCTTTCCACAATCAGAAAACGGGCTCGATTCCTAGGTCCACCACTTGCTGGCTAAATGAGCTCAGGTGAGTTGCTAAAACTCTCTGTGCTCCACTTGCACAGCGGGGACAGTAACTTTGCCTTGCCTACCTCTGGACCTCTTGAGGATCAACAAGAAGGGAGACCTGAAAAAATTCACAAATTGCACATTACGATCTTCATGTGCAGCATTATGACCTATTATCGAAGTCTTACCCACCTTCAATGTCAGCTCAAGGTCATCACTTTCATGGGGTCTTCCCTAATACCTTGCTCTCCAGAACCTCTCTTATACCTGGGCTCCTACTGCTTACATCGCTCTTATCCATGGTCTCACATCCCTCTCTCTGGTTCTTGTATGCTGGCCCGCTTGTCAGCTCATGTGGAAGCCAGTGCTCAAAACTCTGGATTCAAGTATAGCCATTAAGATCACCAGCTTTGGAATTAGATAAATCTGAATTCAAACTCTCATTTGGTTATTTGCTAGCTGTGTGGCTGTGGACAAATAACCTCTCTGAGCCTCTGTTTCCTCACCTGTAAAACAGAGGTAATAACCATATCTTCTCAGGGAGTCGCTGAGAGGATGGAATGAGATCATGTTAGTGACTCAGTACAGCAGCAAACCCTGTAATGCTCAGTAAATGGTCACTGCTATAATTAATAGTATAAAATGAAGAGATCCGGTTCCAACTGGACAGAGGTCCCTCTAACAATACGATTCCAAAGAGCGAACACTCCACCTATTTCCTATCCTTTGCAGCAGGACTCAAAAGAGCTTGCCTGGGAAAGTACTTAACAAAGTCTTATGGACTTCCCTTGAGGTTCCCTCTGGATTCCTCAGCTGGTAGTTCCCATCAACACCCTTTCAAAGCAATCATTCGTGGTTCATAAGTTCAAGGCAAAGAACTTGCTGTTCCTGCGATTCCCAAGATGGCCTCCAAATGTTGTAGCCTGAAATACATTTCAGCCACAAATTAGAAGGCAGCTGATGGGGTTTAGGGAAGGGATTTCAACCATATGGCAGGAGGATGAATCACCCTGTGTTAATGAAAGTACATATCAGCTCAGTCTCTGGTGCTCTGTATCTGGTGCTCACTTAGGGACCAGGGAATCTAGCTCAGCAATGTGGCTAGGAGTCCCAACTTCTCAGGGTTGGGGTGGAGGGCAAGCAAGGGTCTCCTCACCAAGGGGGGGTCCATCCCTGAGGTCAGTGTTCCAGGAACAGGCCTGATCCTGTGGGTTTCTTCATGGCCATGGAGCTAAGCAGTGCTCTCTCTTGATTGGCAGGTCCCCCGGTGAATGTGAGCTGCAACATTTTCATCAACAGCTTTGGTTCCATTGCTGAGACAACTATGGTGAGTAAGTTAAAACACAAGCTGCTATTTCATGCTGGGGATATCTCTCTCTCCCTAAAATACCCTCTGCATTAGTCTTTCCCAAGGAGGTGGGGAATCTGATATATTTTCAGATCTCCAGTGGTATACCATGAGACTTGGACATTTTTACTATCCTAGGCAATGTTTTCAGTGAAGATATACTTCTGAAAATAACCAAAGAGCCAGCAGGGCTAGCACAGGCCAAATGCCCAGGATTATAAAAACAAAGTTATATCCGCGGGCTAAAGTTTTAGATTAAAATTAAACACATGCTTATAAGTTTCAAATTCAACTGTGGAATAACAGAAGACTGGTTATAAGAAGCTGAAATTGGTACATTGGGTTGATTCTACTCTACTCTCTACCTTTGTATGTATTTAAAAATTCCCATGGTAAAAAGTTTAAAATAACACTAGTCAATAACACTAGAAAAAAAGACTAAAAGGAAAAATACTAAAATGTTAATAGCAATTATCCCTGTATCATAGACTTATCTATAATTTTATTTTCTTCTTTCAGTATTTCTATATTTTTTCAAATTTCTACAAGGAGTATTACATTAGTAATTATAAATTAGTACAATGACACTTTAAAAATTTTTTCTCAATCCTTGAAAACAAAACAAAAAAAATCAATTGTACTTCTTTTGAAGAGAGTGATCTAGCTTGTGAGAAAATAATTAAGGCCACCTAAAATCATCTCTTTATGAGCAGAGAAGCAGCTAGTCAGTCACCAAGTCCTATAGATGTTACTTCCTTGAAGTCCTCTAAACCCTCCATTTCTGGACATCTACCTGTCCCTAATCTAGTTTAGGCTGCTGTTATGGCTTGCTCTCATTACTACAAAGGGTTCTCGACTTTCATCTTGCACAGCACCCCCACTCCCATCCATTCTTTCTCACACAGTGGTCTTTATGAAATACACACTAACCACACCACCCCTTACTTTAATACCTCCCCCAGGACTCCTCCTCACCTTCAGCATTAAGCCCAAATTCCTCTGCAAAGCTGAGGAGGCCCTTTGGGATTCTGCCCTGCTTCATCTGTTCTCTCTCTCATGTCCTATTTGGGATAAATGGAAATGCTCAGAGTTCTCCACACAGGTGGTGCTCTCTCTGGTTTACAGCTTCTGTTGATGTTGTTGGGGCCTCTGCCCAGAGCGCCCACTCCAGCCTCCTTTCCCTTGCCATCTCTTATTCTCTTTTAAGTCTCTGCTTAGAATTGCCTCCATAGGAAGCCTTCACACTCGAACACGTGTGTGCGTGCATTCATGTGTGCTTGACCCAAGGCTAGGATGTCTCCCTTCCCATTCTCATGAGACATTTTACAATTCTCATAATAGCACTTAACACTTACACTTAACACCACCACAGGCTGCGTATTTGTCCCTCTTTTCACTATAATGGACGTGCTTTGTGGTCCAGAATTTTGTCTCATTTCCTGTGGTAACCTCAGCAGCCAGCGCAGTGATTTAATAACAGGCATTCAATAATTTTTTAAATAAATAAACCAAACCAGATATATCGTTTGTCAATCAAACCACTATTTCATCCTAAACATTAGATCTAAACTTTCAGTCCCAGATTGGCAAAAATCCTTGAATTCTCTGTAGGTCATGGGGCAAATGGTCCAAAATCTGCCCTTTTGCAGAGGCCAGTCTTGATTTGGCCAGGTAGAACCCGTCCACATCCAAAGGACAACTGATCAAAGTCTCTAAAACTACAAGGTCCATTATCTCCAAATGGAAATGATCCCACTTGTCAATAAGGAACAAATATGGCTGCTTTTCACTCAGTATCCAGTATCAAAAGCCAAGTTTTTCCACACTTCGAAAGGATGTCCTCCTAAGCGCTCCTAATAAGCCCCTCTGCTTTTCTTCTCCCTCCCAAATCAGAGGTGCACCGACATTTGCACTACTGCACTACTTTGTGCAGTGGGCGTTGACAACTTCGCTATTCTGAAAAGGTAAATAGTTCTCAAACCCAGTCAGGGACCACGGTCATATAAAGAACTCGGTTATTTGAGGACAGGCGTACGCATCTGCACTCCACCGCCACTCCTACTGGTTTCTCTATAATGACCACACGGATCTACTTCCGTGTCAAAGAACAGTAGTTTGCCTTTATTTTGTGCGGGAGTTAAAAGCCCAGGCTCTGGCGTCACATAGCCCTCGGCTCACTCACTATATGTGAGGAGCTGATTTGCTTCATGTCATTAAGCCTCAGTTTCCTCATCTGTAAACTCCCTTCTTTGGCCATGCTACCCTGAACAAGCCCGATGCCGTCTGATCTTGGAAGCTAAGCAGGGTCAGGCCTGGTTAGTACTTGGATGGGAGACCACCTAGGAAGACCAAGTTCTGTAGGCGTAAAAAATAAAAAATAAGGGATTGTAAGCTGACAAGGTCCTTGCAATCTGTAAGGTCAACCAAGAGCTGTCTCACCTAAAAAATAAAAAATAAATAAAAATAAAATAAATTCCAGCAGTGATGAACATATTCACCTCATCAAGTTATTATGGGTAGTATGTGCAGGAAAGTATTTATCACAGTAAATGCTTAGTAAATGCTCTATTTTGATGATGACGATGATGATGAAGAAAAGATGATGATAATAGAGATTCTTGATACTGAAGCCTCAGAGATATCACAAATTAGCTATGTAATCTTGAGCAAGACTTCTGTGAGCCTTAGTTTCCCCACCTCCATGCCTCCTGTCTACCATTCCAGACTTTACTCCTGCTGCATTTGGCTTCCTACAGAGACAGTGCAGCAATTAGGACCCAGTTTTCCATGCCCAAACAAATCTGAGGCTCATCTCTATGATCTGGGCAAGGCGGCCTCAGTCAGCTTCCTCATCGATAAAACGGGAAACCAACAGCACCCACCATGTGACCTGCTGTGAGAATGAAGAAATAAAGCGTAGAAAGTGCTATGTGCAGTGCCTGACACGAAATACACACACAGTGAATGTCAGCTGTTATTATTAAATGTCACTTACAATTTTCAACATATTTCACGCTCACTCTCCTACTTGATTTCTTCTCCGAACACTGGGTCTTACAACCACTGCATAAAGCAGAAATGGCAAACACTATGTTCCTCATCATACAGCTGAGGAAAGTGGGAAATGGAGACATCACATCACAGAGCTGGTTAGTAGTGACCGAGCAGGGATTAATAAGCTCCAGGGGTCATGACCCACAGACAAGTGTTTGTTCTGCAGGATGCTGCCATAACACCAAAGAGCACAGACTTGGGAAATTGGAGGACCACAGACCCATAAAGCACACTTACACAACGACCTAAATTCTATTCAAAGTGGAAATTCAATCTCATATCATGCCAGGCTCAGCACACCTCAGGGAAAAATAGTAAATGGTGATAATGGAGATAACCAACAAGCGGAGCCCAGAAAAGATGGCCCCCAGTAGGGGAGACAAATGACCTTTAGGTGGGAAATGAAGGATTGGCAATGATGGGCCTCCCTAGGGTGGTCCATAGGTGACACAGGTTTCTTATTTATGAAAGTTAATCCAAAGTAGGAATTGTCATTTTCCAGCTTGCACATTCTATACTGTTGTGATTTTTTTCCCCACTGGGTTCTTTATTATCTATATGTCTTTAATTTATTTTGCAAATGATTTAAGGGAGGAGAGACTAAAAATCTCGAGCTAGAAAAAAAACTTAAGAAATGGTCTAAACCATTTCTCTACTTTACAGAGAAAATAGAGAAATGATGGCTACAGTGGTCATATCACATGAACAAGTCGCACAGCATGGAATGGGTGCTCTTTGCAGTGGCCGAGGGTTCCTCTCCTTTCAGCTTCCTTCTCCCCTAGATCACACCAACCAAATCATGTGGATCCCTTTCCCATTCAAGCCTCTTTCCCTGTCACTCAGAATACAAGAGCAACAACCACACATTAAGTGCTACCGTGTGCCAGGCAGTGTGCAGAGTACTTCTGCATATATCATCTCATTTAGACCACATGAGAAGCCCCAGGAGGCAGGAAATGTTATCCCCATCTTACAGATAAGGAAACTGAGGATCAGAAAGGTTAAGTCACTTACACAAAGATACATGACTAATGAGTGGCAGAGGTAGGATATGAATTGAGATCTATCTTACCCCGAAGCCCATGTTCTCCTGAGCCAAATATGAATATTTAACTCCTGGCTGTTTGGGATTACCCAGTCCCTCTCACTTCCTTTCGGTCATATGGAGTTAGAGCTGAAAGGGAACTTTACTGAACAGACATGCCCAGGCCCCCAAACTCCCAGCCCAGGGCTATGACTCTCCAACAGAGCTGGTTATGCACTCTGGGTCCACTGTAATATGGACATAGTCTCGATATCAGAAACTTTCCAGGCTATATTTGTTCTTCAGGAGCAGCAGGAGTACATAGCAGCTCTATAAACAGCTGGAGTCCCTAAGCCTGACAGTCTGTTTCCCAGGGCCTGGTTTTATTCACCAGAGCTAACAGACCTGAGAGCAGAGAGAGGCAGCCAGCAAGTAGGGGTCTCTATCCATTCTAGACCAGGGGAGAGATGAGACTGCCTGTCCTCCATCTGACCTTTGCAGGGTCTCTTGTTCTAAGTCTAGGCAGCAAGACATAGGTAGAAGTTGTAACAGGAATGCATGAGGAAGAAGTGGGAAGGGGCTCCTTATCTAGAGCAGCCCCTCAATAGTCTACAAGAGAAAGATCTGGAGCTAGAACCTGCAGGGAGCCGCCCAGCTTGTCTGGACACATACATGCTTATGAGTGTGCTTAAGTGTGCACTGCAGCATCCATGTATCTGTGTAGTATGTATGCATGTGTGTGTATTGTGGAACTGTGCGTTAGTGCAAATGCACACATAGGCATGTGTATATATGTATGCTAGTTTGAATATACTGGACATGTAACCTCAAACAGAAATGTGTATGGCCATGTACAGGTATGAATATAAGTATGTGTATTTCTGTGGTTATAAATATAAATATGAATATGTATAAGTGTGCATGTGCATGTATCTGTGTGCATGCACATATGTAAGAATATGCAAAAGTATTTAAGAGCGAATGTACATGAAGTATATTTTTCCATTTATGTAATTGTGTGTGGATATTAGTGAATATATAAGCACATATTTAAGTGTGCATCAGTCTTATGCATACTTAAATATGCATATTATTAAATAAGCTGGTGTTCCTCCAGACAGAGTGACCCTGTACCCCAGGTGATGCTAGATTTATTTAAATATGCATGAGTCAGCATATTTGCATGTATTTATGCATATGCATGTGAATATATATCCATACAAATACATGTGAATAAGTGAAAGAGTATTTACATATGAATCAGTATGTGAGTTTGAATATGTCTGTACACGTGTGCAGGTGTACGTGGCATGTATATGGCTGGAATTCATGTGGAACTATGGGCAATGAATGAGAGTGTGTGTGTCTGTGTGTGTGTGCTGATGTCCTTTGGGCATGAATCTCACTGTTTCCATTATTAGGTCATAAGCTCCAGCCTCCCTCACCAAGGGTCGAACTAGCCTTGCACAGACAGGTACCCTGTGCCCAAGACCCCTACGGACTAGTGACAGTCTATCCACAGTATGATTATGGACAGCAAAACTCTGGCACATTTTTTCAAGTATATGAGCAACAGACAAAAACAAGCTTTTATAATGAATCCAGTGAAAAAGAAAACAGAGAGAAAGAGAAATGCAAATACACAATCTAGTATACGTCTTTCTAGTCTCCCCTCCTTGACTGTACAAACATTTATGTAAATACACACAACTTTGTAGAAATAGAACCGTGCAACACAGTCTGCTTTTTTCACTTCTACCGTGTCTTAGAATCTCCCCACATCACTACATACAGGTCTACCTCATTCCTAACTCTCCACACACCACCAAACTTGGAAACATAATAAGGAGTTTATTATTATTACATTCAGTATATGACAAATGATTTTAACCTGGTTCCAGACCTTCTGGCCTGCCTGTGAAATTCCACAGCCTGGACAGCACGTCACAGTGTTTAACCACCCTTCTCCTAACAGCCCTCTAGGCTGATGCAACTTTTCACTGCTATAACCATCGCCAGAATGAATATTCTTGGACGGAACTCTTTGTGCATTTCCTTAGGATCCATTCTAGAATTGGAATTACTTTATCAAAAAAAAAAGAATGCACTTTTTAAAATTATTTTGACAGATATTATTGCCCAACTCACTTCCGAAGAAGCTTCGATAATTTACTGTCTTCATAACAGTGTTCATTTCTCTTTCTCCTTGCCAACCCAAGATATTATCAAGGTTTTTTACTTAACCAGGTGAGATTTTTTAAATGACACTTCTTGTCATTTTAAATTTTCACTCTAGATTCCTAGTGGATTTGAGCATCTTTCCGTATGTTTATTGGGCGTTTTGAATATTACAGTTTTTACATGTACCTCCTTAATTTGTTTGGTTCAGTTTAGTCTTCTATAAAGTATTTGGTGGTGGTTTAATTTTACTTCTCCCTGATTAGACAGTAATTTTTCCGACATCATTCTTAAGTAGTCATTATTTCTCCACCGATTTGAAATGCTATCTTTTTCATAAGCTAAATGCCCATATATACCTGGTCTGTTTCTAGTCTCAGTTTATTGTCCCATTGCTCTCTGTTTGTCTGTTTCTGCACCAATACCCCACTACTTTAATTACTATGGCTAAACACTATATTTCTATGTCCAGTAGAAAAAGTCTTCTCTTGTTCTTCTTTTACAAGTTTTTCTTGACCTTTCCAGCCCATTTTCTCTTCCACATGAACTTTAAAATCAGCTTGTGGAGGCTTATGAAAATTGCCTCAGATTTTATAGGTCGGGTTTATAGATTAATTTGGGAAGAAGTAATATCTTTACAATATTTTATAAACATGGTATGTCTCCCCATCTATAATAGGTACTCCTTTATGGTTTTCAGTAAAGTTTTAAAGCTGTTTTTTTAATATACACAACTCACTTATTTATTAGGCTTATTCCTAGATATTTTGTGGGTTAGTTGCTATTGTAGATAAGATCCTTTTTTTGTTGTTGCTTTTCCCATTACATTTTACAGTCTTTCTACACAGCTATTATTAGGTCACTTCTTATACTCTTGGGTTGTGGGGGATCTAAGAGAAAGTCTATTAAATGTCATCCAGTTAGACATGGCTCCACACTCCACAAAGCCTTGGTAAACTAAAGACTAAGAGGAGACCAAGGAGAGAGCTCTCATAAATGCCATTAGAGTCTGTTACAGGCAGAAAACAGAATTTCAGGCAGTCTTGGTATCATCTGCTGGATGACTCTCTCCCAAAACACCACCAAGAGAGGCATCACCATCATGAATTTATGACAGCTCAGAGTTGGCTCTCCATCAGATTAGCTTCGGGAAGGCTGACTCATGACAATCAAACCCACAAAAGATTGAAGTGGGTAAATAAGATTGTCAAGTTATTTTAATTTACCATGGATCTTTCCATTCTAATAAGAAGAATGCTCTTGTCCTCCATGAAAATGCTTCCTTGCCACTCTCTGAATATAAGGGAAGCCAATCAAAAGTTGCTTCTGACATACCTGGAACTTCAGGAAAAGAAGGCAGACAGTCTTGAGGGATATTCCATCCAAGCCAGAGAGAGGTCTAAGGAACCATCCTTGCTTCACTGTACAGAAACCCTCTTTCCAGTGACAAAAAAACCTGGTGTTCCTCCAGACAGAGTGACCCTGTACCCCAGGTGATGCTAGATTAGCAATTGCCAAATTCCTGCTCCCCAAACTACTAAATGAATGTCTCCCACAGGTTTATAAAATAGTTCACTAAACAAGACACAGTACAATAAATTAGGGTTCCACTTATTAAAGTACAAGCACGTGCCTGTTCTAAATCATTGAGATTGCACATGGGTCACTGTGATTGATGCCGGGCCTCGCCCAACTCCTCTACTGCATATTCATCTCTGCCGTTAGTTTAATGCTCAAAGAGCAACCTTATTTGCTATATTTCCAAGTTTGTCGGTGTCTCACCATTGTACCCCGGACTGCCGACACGGTCCTCTTTCCACGTTAATGTCCACCCTTCAATTTGCAACCAGCTTTGAAGCCACCTCACTGTTTAATATGACAATCCGAAGTCCTTCACCTTATACAGACTGCAAGGATATGTATGAGCCAACCTGCCACATGGGCCGGGGTGGGGCCAATATACTATGCCTACTATATTTCTCTAACCTACCCATCTAGGAACTTGGTTTAAAAAATAAAAACAAAAAATGAAAAATAAAGGAAATAGAGAAGCAGTATGAAATTGTCAAAAGAATGTGAAATTGGGAGCCAGACAGTCCTGGATTCATATCCCTACTCTAGCACTACCACTACTAGCTAAGGAACTCTGAGTAAGACATTTAACCTCTGACTAACCTCCCTGAGTTTCCGTTTCCTGACCTATAAAATGAACGTAATAATACCCAGTGTGCTATGTTGATGATGGGTTTAGAGATACAATGCATATAAAGTTCTAGCAAATGTTAGACACCAATAAAAGCAGCTGCTATTAGCATGTTTATGTAATTATTAAACTCATGCTGGGCTTTAGTGATCCCCTAGAGACAAACAAAAATGCTCAGCTCCACTGGTCCAAACCACCTACAGTTCTTTACAACGAATGTAGCTCTGATTGTGTGAGACCCAAATGAGAATGCATTAGGCAGGGTGGTGACTTAGGAGAGGTTCAGGGCACAAAGCAAGCATCTGGAGCCAGAGAGGCAATGAGTCAGGATCGGGGGAGTCTGCCAGCACTGGACTTGAGTGTAGAGCAGACAATGAGTCAAATCGGAGGGTTAAAGCAGGAGCACTAGTGGACTGTTGGACCTGGGGCAGAAGCTTTTTTTCATTTACCCTTTTGAATACTTCCTGCTAACTGTGGGTTTTAACAAACCCACAGTAGCCAGAGGCAGTATCCAGTGGCACTAGGGTGCCATGAAATTGTTACTCAGTGAATTTCTGGGAGATTCTGGGTTGTAGTCCAATGGTTAAGTGCTTGGGCTCTGGCATTAACACCTTGGGTTCAAATCTCTGCTTTGTCATTTACTAGCTTTGTGATGCCAAGAGTGGTTTTTTAATTTCTGTGTGCTTTGATTTACCTAACTGTGCAATGGGAATGATAATAGAATCTATACCACAGGATTATTGTGAAGATAAAATAAGACATATAAAACCCTTAGCATCATTCCTTGCATGTGGTATAGCCTCAATCCATTAGTATTATTTGCATGGTTATTATCAGTTCTGGATCTACCAGTAACTAATGGTGGGAATTTGAGCTTTTAAGGCTTTAGTTTCCAGATCTGTCCAATAGGAATAAGAATTTTGTCTTCTATGCCAAACCTCATAGAAGAAAATTAATGTGAAGGTGCTTTAAAAAGTAAAAAGCAGCAAATAAGCATAAATATTATTAACAAAAGGAGCCAATACAGTGTACTATTTAAAAGCATAAGACTTTGGAGTCAACCAGTTGTAGATTCGAGCCTCAGCTCTGTCACTAACTTTAGACAAAGCACTAAGTAGCCCTAAGCCTCAATTTCTTGGTAAAATGGTGTCACTGTGAGAATCTGGACAGAGTTCATTAAAACACTTAGCACAGTGCCTGGCACTTAGTTAAGTGAATTCTACATATGCCAGTGAGCTAGATCCATACCCTCACAAGGCTGTCTGGAGACTGGAGCTGACTCTTCTTACATTTGGAGGCACCATCTATGACTCTGGTTCCACAGTGCTTCTCAGAGTTCTGGGAAAGCGCCAGAGAAGGAGAGCAGCCGGTGGGAGAGGAAGCAGCAGCTCAGAAACCAAGCCTGGCCAGCCTCTACTCTGAACGGCCCCTAGCCCCTGGCTTTCAGCAGACTGGTCCAGCTCTCATGCATCTTAATCCCAAACCCTGTCAGAGCAGAGTATAGATTAGAGCTTCTCCAAGGTGAGCAGAACCCTCCCAACGGCAGATTCAGCTGGTCCTCCTCTTCCTGCCCTCAAAGGTGTACGAGTAAATAAGTAAGAAAAGAATGGGACAGGGATCCAGCTTGTATGCAAGCCCCATCTTAGTCACTGAAGTGCTGTGTGACCTGGGGAAAGTCCCTTTCCCTCTCAGGGCCATGGGTAAAATGAAGGAGTTGAGACAGAATTCTCCAAAGGTTCTTTCTAGCTATAATGACGAAAATGATGAAGATGATGATGACAAAGAACTCTGATTCTCGCCCACCCTGCTCCCCATTCCTATTATCTTCGTGTAGCTCCTCATTTCTCAATTGGCCTGTCACGACCTCAAAACAGGTCTCCCTGTGCCTGTGTTCTCTCACTTCCAACATTTCATCGTCATTCCTACCACGCTGATCTTACTGAAGTCAAATTGTGATATTGTTCCACTGTTTCAGACTTCAGTGGTGCCCAACTGGCTACAGAATAAAATCCAAACACCTTGGTTTGGCAGCTAAGGAGCCCCAGTCTCAAGTCCATTTTATAGCCTTATCACGGCAGAGTGGTTGAGAGCACAAACTTTTTATAGTCAGAAAAACTAGATTCAAATTCCAACCCAAATGTTTACTAACTGTGAATTGGGACAAATTATTTAACTTTCTGAATCTTCTTCATCTATAAGGTTAGGGAAATACCTGTGTTATAGGCCTGTTTTAGAAATAAAATGAGCTGAAGTGTGTGGCATGCTTAGCACATGCCTGGTATATGTAGGTCTTCAGTAAGGAGGACTTTTTAATACTTATGTTGCTAATGTTTGAGCTAAACTCAACTGTCTTAATGCTTCTGCCTATACGCCACTGCTTGTGCTATTCCTTCTACATGAGATTCCCTTGACCCCAATTTCACACATCCTAATCCTAAATACACCTAAATCCTAAACCCTAGTCCTCGCGTCCTTTCCTATTCTCAGCCTGTACTCTTTACTTCCGTCCTTCCTCTTCAAACATCGCTGGCCTCGTTTCCAGCTGAAACCAGATATTGTTCCCATCTCAGAACAATACCAGATCTAGAGAGGATAACTTCAGGAGGACGGAATCAACTGACTGGAGCCATTTCAAATGCCACCTTCTCTCCAAAAGCTTTTCCAGACTCACCCAACCTGGCTGGAAGTAATCTCAGTGACTTGAGAGCAATACCAAATAGCCATGTGTTAGAACCTCTCATGACTCTTACTTGTTACCTTCAGTTTTGTATGGTGGATAACTGTGTCCATCTTCCCTTGCCTGTTAAATCCTTTGAGCTCTGTGACGGTAGAAACCAAGTAGATCCATGCCTTCACCCTCACTGTAATCCCACTGGGCCTCATAAGTGTTTATGGCATTGAATTGAGTTTAAAGAAGAGACATCCCTTTGAGAGTTGGAATTCTGAGACTTAGGAAGGTATAAGAATCTGGTACTTCTCCACCTCTTGGGTGACGTCTCTTTGTTCTGACCGCAGTGGGCACATATCTTGCCCTCCACATCTCCTTCCCACCAACACAGTTACCGACCTCTTAGAGCTTGCCTACTAAAACATCTCATGCTTCCTGTTTCACCATAATACTGAGTTTAGAGGAGTTTCCTGGGAGGGTTTAGTATCTAAAATTAGACACAATAGGGTCGCAGGTGGGGGGAAATCCAATTGCAGGTGGCACACGGGAACCCCCAATAAATGTTTGCTGAATGACCAAATGAAAAAGTAAATGAGTTAATGCTCTACCGCGGTCTCACAAGCATGGCCGTTACCCAGTTTCCAGAAATCAGACGATCATGGAGTCTCGGAGGCATGTAAAGACTGTTAAGCTAGAGCTCTGGAAATTCCTCCCATCTCAGACCTAGATGGACCACCCTGAGACTCTGAGACCCAGAAACTAACTCCCAAAGGTGAAACCTGAGCTCTAGGGTGGAGAATTCGCATGTTGTTCCCCGGCCCCTGAACCTGAACGTGGACCCCCAGCATGTCAAACACCGACCAACGTGAGTACAGGGCTAAGTAAGTAAGCAAAATGGCATTTAGCTTTCAGCCTGTTACACCGATTACATTGATCTCTTCCGAACGGCATTTCCCACTGCTGCTTACCAACCAGGGAGGAGAAATCAATGGCAGCAACTTGTTGAGCAGCTGCTGAGCAGCGGAGCGGGCCTGCCGAGAGGAGTCGAGCTGCCTGAGGACACAGAGATACACTTCCAGGTCTCTGCTCTCACGTCCATCGGTCATTTCATAATGAGACTCTACACTTTTTATTTTGCTTTTCTTCTTTTAGGTAATGGACATTTATATTTTTGGCAATCGACATGCATTACTTCTGTAATAAAAAAAATATATATTTTTAAAATATCAGTAATAAAATGCAAATGTCATAATGTCCTTCACTACTTAACATTCTTCAAAGGCTCTACATGACTCCCAGGATGAAGTCCAGATTCCTCGGGGCAGTGTGCCAGGCCTTGCACACTTCCGCCCTCTCTTCCCCTTACTCATTTACTTGCCATTCTTCTCAAAGTGCTGCCTCCTTGCTCTGTCCCTGGGCCTTCACGCATGCAGTACCAACCACCCAAAATGCTTTTCCTTTTTGGCTCAACTATATTTGGTCTCATCTTAAATATCATGTTTTCCTAGATCCTTCCCTGACCACCACCCCCACATCTAGATGGGGAGCCTGTCTTCCCTAACTTCTCTAACACCCTGTACTTAATCCCTACCCTGTACCTAAGCCCTTACCGCAGTGTGGTATAAACATCACACTGTAGGCTCTGTGACTGCTTAAATATGTCTTTCTTGTTCTCAGTATATTCTCCAGTGCCTAGAACAGTGCCTGGCACTTACTAGATGCTCCGTTAAATGCCGTTGAAAAAGTAAAGCTAATAACAATTAGTTATTAGATTTGGAAGGGTTCTTAGAGACCATCTAGCCGTACTCCTTCTTTTAACAGTGAGGCCCAGAAAAGCAAATCAGGTTCTAATCCCAGGTGCTTTACAGAATTGCGACACGACCTCGGAAAACACCTTCCCTCTCTGAGTCTCAGTCTCTCCAGCTATAAAACGAGGAAAGCTCATCCTGCTCCAATGTTTTTCTGGCTTTGCCACCACCACCTCCTCCCCCTCTTCTTGGGTTTTGGGTACCTTCTGGGTACACTGACGGGGTGAGTAGGTGGGATGGTGCAGAAGAAATATAAACTCATGTTCGCCCTCTCAAATTGTTGCCAATCAAATTGAGGAGATAAGACACACACAGTAAGGAAGTGCTAAATTAAATGTTTCTGATGATTCCATTTTGCTAGGCGGTCAGAAAAGGAAGAGATCAGGGAAGCCTGAGGGCACCAAGGCTCCTGCAGGAGATAAGGCTTAAACTGAGCAGGCAGAATTTACCTAGGCTGCAAAGATGAGAGAAGAGTATCTCTGGCACAGAACTGGCTAACCACACCCATGGGACGTGAGGACCAAGTGGTCACTGAGGGTTAGGCTGATGTGGATTCAGATCCCAGCTCTGCCACTTACTAGCTCTGGGGCCTTGGACCTAAGTTCCAAACCTCCCTTTCCTCACCCTTACTATGGGAATCTGAATGTCTAGCTTGCAGGGGTTTTGTGAGAACTACACATATATGACAGTATCTAGAACAGCGCCTGGTATCTAACAGACAGATCATTTTAAGAAATGCACTTTCTTTTCTTCCTTCCAGCCACATAAACAGGTTTGACACGTCACTGGCAAGAACATCAAAAGTACAGCTGGGGTTTGGGGACTGAACCATATTCTACCCAGCCATATTCATACACACTCTGTTTACTCTGACATGATTTGCCCACTGCCATAGATATAGATATAGATATAGAGATAGATCTATAGATACATCTATATATATATAGATCTATATCTGTATCTATAGATCTATATATATACATATATCTATATCTGTATCTGTATCTATATCTATATCTATATATATATCTATATCTATATATATATATATATATAGATATATAGATATAGATATATATATATATCTGTCTCTGTCTCACACACACACACACAAAACTTCAGGTAAAATCCAAGGGAGAGAGAAAAGCTGTTTCTAGGCCCCTGACCAGATGGGGCAGATTGGGAACTGTCCATTACTGTCAGCAAGAAAAGCTAAGAATCGATATCTAGTTCTGGCCTGACGTTCTCCCTCCACCACAGGACTTATAAGACATAAGATTATGAGACCAAGTGTTATTTTCTAAAGGGCTGGATGGAGAGGCTTCGATCAAATTATAGAACAATTCTATAAAATAACTTGGAACATTCATGAAGCTATTGATAATTCTGAAGGAAAACAGAATGAGGCATGTGCTAGGGGAGGAAGTGACAGGGGTGAGGGTGAGGGTGGGGAGAAGGGTTGTTATTTTAGTTCACCCCTGTTCCTGACAGATAAAGAGTGATTAAGATTCAGAAGCAACACCCCAAAGAGAATACAGCGTAATCTCATTTATTCAAAACCTTCAGGGAAAGAACAGCAGCAGGTGCTTATGAGTGGAGATTATTTCTTGAAGGAGAGCATTAAAGTTGTTCTTGAACTGAGGTTATTCATCTTTGAGGACTATGAACCCTTTTGCAATCCAACAGAGAGAACTATGCTCTTGTTCCCGGGAAAAGGCAGATATGCCCTGAATTCTGCCTGCAGTGTCATAACAGTCATGGACCCCAGGTTTATAATGTTTCCCTAACAACACTTAAAATTTTTCTTAATGCAACTATTTCTGAACTTCGTTAACTCGTTTCCTGACATGGAGAGCTACCCATATCAGTAATTTTTTCTTAGGCTGTGAATAACAACTAAATGGATTCTTTCAGTTCCTCTAGGACCAGTTGAACAAACCCTCACTAGAAGTCAGGACTCTTGGGTCCCAGAATCAGCTCTGCTCTGCTTTTTCAGAGTGACACGGGCCAATATCAATTCTCTCTGGACTTCATTCTCTCCAACTGGGGAAAAAAAAAATACAGGGGTGGCGGGGGCGGCGGGGAGCGGGTGTTGACTAGGACAGCATTCCTAAACTATATTCTGTAGAAGACAAGCATCAAGCACAAAATAAACATTCTAGGCCAAAATAAATCAGAAGTGCTGCATATTCTGTTCCCCTTTGGAGATACACCCAATTCATTAGTATATTAAGGTCTCTGAGAAGTCCTGCAATAAAGAAGTCTGTTGCATCTGGTTTAGTCGAACATTTCCCTAACTGGTTTGATCCATGAATTTTTTTTCACTGGAGTAATATCACTGCAGCCCCATCGGAGAAGCATTTTACTTAGCGCTGAGTTTAGCATCCAGGAAGATGTGACTCCAGGACATCCATTAATCTTTCCCAAACAAATCAACAGACACTGAAGGTTATAGAAGGGTGGCATTAAAAACGCAGTGGAGGAAATGCTGGGGCGAGCAGGAACGCGGGAGAATTCCTCGCCCCGCCCTTCCTCCTTCACTGCTCGGGCGCTGACTGTTCTCTTTAGGCAGAACAGTTTGAATGTCCAGGCATCTGCTTCTAGTCGCTCCTTTTGTCCCTTCAATCTGTCTAGAATACTGACTCTCAACCCTGAGTATGTGTGAGAAATACTGCACTGATAGGGCTGATGATAAAAGGGGAATTCGACTTTATCTGAAATGTATTATTTTTCTTATCTACAAACCAATGTTATCAGGTGGAAAATGTGACCAAGATGAAAATGGGTGTTAATTACATCAGCCTACACTTTATTTGTTAAGTTTCTCAAAAGAAAGAATAACATTTAAATAATCTCAGTTCAGAGTTGAATATATTTAATGGGACAGTTAGAGAATGTTCGTACTTTGATAACATCCTCCAGAAGGATTTTGAGGAGCACAGGCTGAAAGCATCTTGGCCCTCCAAGAGGTGACATCCCAGGGCCTAACCTTGGCTCCACCTCTTTGTCTCCTGGCCGTAGGACTATAGGGTCAACATCTTCCTGAGGCAGCAGTGGAATGACCCCCGGCTGGCCTACAACGAATACCCGGATGACTCACTGGACCTGGACCCGTCCATGCTGGATTCCATCTGGAAACCTGACCTGTTCTTTGCTAACGAGAAGGGGGCCCACTTCCACGAGATCACCACAGACAACAAGCTGCTGAGGATCTCCCGGAACGGGAATGTCCTCTACAGCATCAGGTAAGTTCCATATAGGTTCATCCCCTTCCTACCTCAGAAAGTGCCTTGTCCCATTGCCTCCTGGGAACATACACTAAGAGGAAGGCTAAACAGAGGTGATCGGGCCTTGACAGCACGACACCTTTGCCAAATAGGCAGAGCCAGCTCTGTAATTGACACTCAGCAAATAAGAATAAAATACCACGGGAAGTCCTAGGAGCAAGGGGTTCATTCTAACCAGGGAGATGAAGAAAGCACCCGGGGGAAGGTGGGGTTAAAGTTATGCTCCCAAACTTACCCAGAATTTCAATAACATAAGATGGAGAAAAGAGTATTCAAAGACAATGACCAAAAGCAGGAGCATTCAGCTATGTAAGACGAATAATTTCTAGAGCTCTACAGCACGACATGGCACGTATAGTTAACAGTACTGTAATGTACACTCCAAAACGTGTTATGAGGGTTGATCTCATTAAATGTTTTTACCACAATTTTCTTTAAAAAATAGCAGGAGCAAAAGCACAAAACCTGAAATATTCCAGCGACTTCAACATAAATGGGCCTGCCAGGTGGGTGGTGCTGCTCACAAGTATTAGTCAGAGCTGCTCCATCCCTTCTACAAATGCTTTCTGTCCTCCATACCTTGCATTGACTCTAGGAAGCTGGGACCCCCTCCCACCGCTGCAGAGTATCTGGCGGATACCGGTTAAGGGCAAACTTTCAGAGTCTCCTGCTATCCCTCTCCACCTAATTCCAAAGCTCTACCCCAAGGCATAAAGAAATGAGCGATGTCCACTTTATTCTTACACCTAATGTACTTAATAGGCTGGGTACTTTACGTATGTTATGTCTCAGCCTCCTAATGACCGCATGAAGTAGGGTTTCTTATGGCCATTCTGCAGATTAGACAAGTGAGGATCTGAAAAATTTAAGTAACTTACAAAAGTTCCCAAAGCTACTTAGAAGCAGAGCCTAGATTCCAGTGTGAATCTGATGCCCACTCAGAACCTAAGACAGGGCATGGCATTCAACAGGCACTTAAATTTTTGATGAATGAATGAAGATGTTTTTATTTGAAAGAGCTTAAAGGGAGCAGTGGCCCTTAAATGACTCCCTCGCCCCCTCCAATTCCTCAGGGGAATAAATCTTTTTACTCCCATTAGAAGATGAACTTTAAATGTCCAGGCCCACAGTGAAGGCTGCACAGGTCCTGATCCTCAGATGCGACTGAACTTAGCGTCCCTCCCGAGAGCAGGCTGGGTGGAGAGGGGACTTAGAAATCTCAGCAGGGAAGGTAGGCAGCAAAGAGGGGCAGGCTGAGAGGAACCAGAAGCAGACATGGTCTTCCTCACCTAGGAGCCCATCCAACTCAGTCCGCATCCAGAGTGGAACGCTGATAAGCTCAAGAAATGGCCACCAAGGCCCTGGCTGGCTGGCAGGAAGGGAAGGGTCGCCCTGCTTGAGTTTTGCTGCTGCCAGGCTAGTTTCATATGTCTTGGAAGCTAAGTCCCAGTACATCATGACAGAAGGACAAATCAGCAGAAAGTGATATTCCCAAGGTCATTCAACTTCAGGAGATTAACCCAGTGTGACAGCTGTCCCACTTTGGAGCTTTTATCCTCAGAAATCAACTGCATTCACTTTCTCTTCACTTTCCCCCTCCTTCTTCCACACCCTTCTCTTCCCTTCTTCGCCTCCCTCGCCCTTCTCTTTTCCCCCTCTTGCTTCTACCTTGTGCTTAAAGGGACCCACATCCAGAGCTGTGGGTGTGAGTTGGAGGAGGTTCACATAGGGCCTTGTGCCTCACCATGTGCGGCCAACGTGTCAGCAGCTAAGTGCCACGATACCACCACCGATTAGGTGCCTTTCAAGAAAGCAGTGCTGGAAAATCTGCCAGCCAGCACATGAGTTCAGCATCCCAAGGCTAGGAGGTGTGGTTTTAAATCCTGCCTGAGCCATCAGCTTGCCACGTCACCTCACCACGAATGAGTCCCTACCTATCCTTCTCTGCACCTCAGTTTTCTCACCTGCCATGTGAGGGATTTGGCCTGATGATCTAAGGCTCTGAGAGCCTTTCTTCTCCATTCCCTGCAGCAGGTGCTCAGATGTTGGCAAAGCCTTTCAAGATGAAGCCTTGTATCCCAGCCGGAGCTGCAGACCTCAGATTCTATTAAGGAGACTTCCTCTGGGTCTGAGGCTGCAGCCTCTGCAAGGGTTGAACAACCCAAAATAAACACCTAGTCCAGAAGCTTGGGGTGCCCACCAACTTCCCAGCTGACCCCAGCATGAGCCCACAGATGTGAGCCAGCTGTGTCTGGACACCCAGAAGGCAGAAGAACTTTGTAATAACTTTTGATGAGCCTAGGGTGTGTAGGGAGGCAGCCAAGAACCACTTACAGCACCTGCTGCCGGTGCACCTGGGGATGCCTGAAGCCTGATACTGCTCAACTGAAAATTCAGTCTCTGCACCTATCTGAGGGCTCTGCAGAAAAGCAGGGAGGGGGGCGGGGGGGGGCAGGCCCTGGCCTCCAGGCCTTCATGTAACTTGCTAAAGGCAGGTCTCTAGAAGCCAGACAGACTCCAAAGAAATACAGAAGTTCCACTAACTCCATGTGACCTCAAACAACCTACTTTATCTCTCTGAGCCTATATTTCCATATCTGAAATGTGGAAATACACATATATTGGTTCAAAAAACACTAGAGTTCCCTAACCTCCTTGACCTCTCCTAGATAACTAGTTTCTGCTGGTAACGAGAACAGAGGTACAGTTTCTCTGGCCTGTGGATCCAGTGTCATTAAAATCCTTTCTCTTCCCAGAATCACCCTGACACTGGCCTGCCCCATGGACTTGAAGAATTTCCCCATGGACGTCCAGACATGTATCATGCAACTGGAAAGCTGTGAGTCTCTTGCATGAGGCCTCTATGAAGAACCAGACTCCCCTTTACCCACAGGACCAGCAGAAATTCCCACACAGCTGCTCCTAACCACTGGACCCCAAGAGATTACCGTAATAGTCCAAAATGCCAGATGAAGGGCTTTGCTCTTAGAAAATGCATTAGAAATATAACTTCCCTTCCATTTTCTGCCTGAGATCCAGCTTTGGAGCCAGCGGCATTCCCCAAAGAGGCACACAGTTCCATGTCCCTTGTGAAGGGCTCTCCAGGAATGAAGGAGAAATAGCTTGAATAAGTCATGGTCCTTGAACTCACAGGGATGCTGACTCCAGCAGGGGAGATAGATGACTGAGACAGGGAAACAAGTGGTGTGTTGTTCGAAGTACAAAACATGGTGGCCTCATGGCAGAAAGCGTGCTTCCTGCTGACTGGGAAGGAGAGAATGACTTGGAGTAAGCTTTATAAAAGAGATCAATCAAGTAAACCGGGATTTTTACAGATGGGGTAGCTGACTTCTTTGACTGCTAACACAGAGAGCAATCTGACGAGTTTAAAATCTAGAATTAAATGGAAGGACATAGAGGTTCCTCATGGACTTGGAGGAGCTAAAAGTACAGAAATGAAGGCAGAGCATGTAGGCAGCAAGAAGTGATGGACCAGCCCCTTGAAATGCCACTGCTGAAGGGAATCAGCGCCAGCCGACTCTGAACCTTCTGTCACTTCACTCAAGAGTCAAAGTCCTGAGAAAGAGAGTCAGATTAGTCGAGTTGAGTCACCATCTCACATCCTGACCCTCAACTGACAGGTCCACCGCAGTAGCATTTCACAGAAAAAAAAAAAAAAAAAAGTCAGCTGTGAGCAAAATAGGAAGCTTGCAAGGATGGTGTACAGGCACAAAGAGTGACTGTCAACTGATTGTGTGGAGGAGGGGGCAACAGAACAAGCTAAGTTAGGATGCTGGGAGAGGTAGGAAGCGAGGTAGAAGGGTTGTGAGGTAGATGTAAATTAAACCAGTTTTAACCTCCTTTGTGAGGGGGAAAAAAACATGGTTTCATGAGTTCCATCAAGTGTCTGATGCCTCTCTGTCTCTGACCCTAATCAACCCTGACATGCTTCAAATAAGTGCTTCTTGGTGATGACTGCTCCTTCTTCTGACCCTATCCCAGTTGGATATACCATGAATGACCTCATCTTTGAGTGGCAGGAGCAGGGAGCTGTGCAGGTGGCAGATGGACTAACTTTGCCCCAGTTTATCCTGAAGGAAGAGAAGGACTTGAGATACTGTACCAAGCATTACAACACAGGTAGGTGCGAGGGACCACTCTCCTCAAATCCCACCCCCAGTCAGGGCCACATTCATTCAATCATTGACTCAACAGATCTTAAGAGGTACTTGTGATGGAGCAAGCTCTGTATTTATCACCTAGTGGTTAAGAGACTATCCTGTGAAACCAAAAAGTGGCTCTGCTGTGTTCTTCCTGTGTGTCCTGGGGCAAGTAACCTAAGCGTAGGCCATGCCTTATTACAAGGGAAGCTGGGAGAGAGATACAGTCTTTATTCCAGGTAGCAGTATGCTTAACTCAAATTGGATCCTATTTCCTAAAGCAGAAGGAGGTGCTGATATTGGGAGGACATGTAGCAGTCTTTGTCACACAGGAACTAGCATTTCTGACAGAGCAAAGGCACAGAGAATGCTCACATCAGACCTCAGCAGAAGGAAGCTGAGAGGTGGCACTGAAGATTAGTCAACAGTAAAGCTGGAAAAGGTCCACTAGACCGTGAGCTACAAGGGGGTGTGGAGAACCACCACTAATCAGCTCAGTTCTATCTCTCGTGCCTAAGCACAGCCTTTGTTAGAAGACTGAATACAGGAATGAAGTGGAGCCGGATCAAGGCTGACTTTGCATACTATTTCAGGCTGGGAAGGAGCTCACGGAAGCACTGTGGAAGAAAGTCAGTCGGCTCACATGCCAGCCGGAGGGCTGGGTAGGAGGCTGCTGTCTGAACCCAGCTGGGTAAAGCTGGTAACAGCGGCCACAGAGAGGAGGACGTGAAGGAGAGGGACTGAGCAAAACCACTGTGGGCGCTGGTGCAAGGAGAAGGCCCAGAGAAAGGGCAAGTAGCCTCGGCTCTGGTCTGTCTAGGACAGCTGCCTCTTTCTGGGTGACCTTGGAGATGTCTCAGAACCTCCAAAGAAACTCTCTTCATTGCTGGACAGGCTGAGACTCAGATAATGGCACTCCCATTAACGGCCAAGAGAGCAAGGACTCCCATAAATTAAATAATCATAACTGACTCTCACATACCACAGCCCTTTACTATTTATACAGCATTTTCCCAACATTATCTCATTTGTTCTTTGCTACTCACATTTAGGTGAGAACTGTGTTCTGTCGTAGGCCCTGTGGATATAAGGAGAAAAGACTTACAAGGCCCTGACCACATGGAGCATACGGTCCAGAGAGCTCAAAGAAATCCACTAGTAACTGCTTCAGGGGACAGGAGCTGATACCCTACCATGGGACTGGCCCTGCTCCAGTTCCTGGGACACACAGATAGGGAGACCAGCTGCCCATAACCTAGTGCAGAGGACAGAGACAGCAAGAGACCAACTTGCCCACTCACTCATTGTATTATGCCTTAAAGGCTCTGAGGATCGGGTGAGCAGAGCTGAAGAAGCACAGAGAAAAAAGAGGCATTCTGCTAGGGAAGACTCCACATTTAAACTGCTGTGGAGGAGGATTTCTTTGGCTGGTTGTGAGAAGGAATAAGGGCATTCCAGGAAGAGGGATTAGCAGGATCAAGTGTGAAAGCATGCTCAAGCAAGGGATGGAGTGTAGGGGGCCATGATTAAGGTGAAGAAAGACAGGCTAGAGCTGCATTGTTAAGGGCAGACTAAAGAGTCTGAACTTTCCCCTGCGGGTAATGCAAACCTTCTTGTATGAGAGAAGGAATGAAAGGTTTTACAAAGAAAAGTAACAGGATCAAGTCATGTTTCGGGAAGAAAACTGGCAGAAGGATAGAGAGTGGTCCACTTAGGCCCACTCTTAGGAACAAAATAGTGATGAGGAGGAGGATGGCAACTGGCATTCCTGAGCACTAATGATGTATGAGGACGGTGCTAAGTTCTTTATAGGCACCATCTCATTCTATCATCACAGTAACCATTTGAGTAACTATGTGAGGTAGGTATTATCATTTTATTATCATCGTCATCATCATAATCATCATTATCCCCAACTTAACGTAATCAAGAAAACTGAGACGCGGAGAGATTTCAACACATGCCTAGAAACACAGCTGGTGTGAGGCTGAACCAGGACTCCAGCCAAGGGTGGTCAGACCTCAAAGCCCTGTTCCTATCCACTAGGCTATTCTGCCTTCTCGCTATAATTTCTTACAGGTAAATTCACCTGTATTGAGGCCCGGTTCCACCTGGAGCGACAGATGGGCTACTACCTGATCCAGATGTACATTCCCAGCCTGCTCATTGTCATCCTCTCGTGGATTTCCTTCTGGATCAACATGGATGCTGCACCAGCCCGTGTGGGCCTGGGAATCACCACTGTGCTCACCATGACTACCCAGAGCTCTGGTTCCCGAGCATCCCTACCCAAGGTACGTTCTACTGCATAAGAGCACAGATCACCTGAACAGATAAGGAGAACACTCATCTCTCTTCCCTGCCCGAGATAAGAGGAACATGAGAAATTAGTCACTGTTTCTTTATCTACTACACTTGGCAGTATCCAGCATTTTTATCCCTCAAACCTTTCCTCCAAATTTAACATTATGTTCAATACAGTTGCCAGATACCACATTCTGCTCCATTCTCCACCAATGCACATTTGACTTCGTTTACTATTAACACTCAACTCTACCTCCTCCTCCACTCACTTTTAGTGCTAAGAATAACATGCCTCTCTTTTCATCATCAATGACAGATACTCTGTTGGGAGTCTCCAAGACCACTCCCATGTTCGGAGATTTGATAGGACTCACGGACTCAGCATATAGTTGTACTCAGGATACACAGCTGGACAAAAGGGGACGCAGGCAGAAGAACCCATGGGCAGGCTTCCTTGCTTTCTCCCTCCCATGAGGGACCACACAGAGCACTCTCTTACCCCAGCAACAAAAAGGCAGCCACCATATGAGATGGTTCTGCCCGGAGACACAAAAAGAAAAACTGTTTTGAAATTCATTTAAGGTTTGGTACCAAAGGTTTTTACCGGGTGCTGGTCACCCTCCGCCTTGCACATACCAAACTTCCAGACTCCTAGGAGGAAAGCAGAGGTTCAACATAAACCGTATCATTTGTACAGGCAGTCTAGTCACTTAGGTAAAATGGCAGCACTCCCCAAATCCAAGTTCCCAGATGTCGACCAAGCTTACAAGCAGGTCCTTCATAGCAGCAGCCTCACGCCTGCCACGTTAACCCTTTTCTGCACACACTTCAATCTGGTTCTTATGTTTCTAATGTTAACACCACATTCTGCTACATTCACTATCAACTCTTGAACCATATGCTGCTCCATTCGCTATTAACCCTACACACAACATTTCACTCTATTCCCTATTAATGCCAGAAACACACATTCTGCTCCATTCACTCTACACTAGACACAACATTCTGTTCCATTATTCTAACACCAGACAGTGTTCCACTTCATTCATTATTGACACCACACACTAATTCTCCTCCAGTCCCCTTCACAATACATGCAGCATTCTGTTCCTTTCACTGTTAACACTAGACCTCACATTCTGCTCAATTCACTTTTACCATTAGACATAACATTCTGCTTCATCTACTACCAATGCCAGACACCACATACTCCTCCGTTCACTCATATTTCAGATCCGGCATCCTGCTCCTCTCACTGGGAATGCTGAATGCCCCGTTCTGCTGTGCTCTCTCGTCATGCGAGGCACTGCCTTCTCTTACCATCCGTACTGTCATTGAGACACGTTCTGCTTTAGTCACTCAACACTAGACACGACCTTCCGCTCTGCTACTAATGCCAGACGCCATACTCTGCTCCCCCCAATCTTACGCTAAATGCAACATTCTGCACCATCTCCAATTAATGCCACACTTAACATTGTTTTGATACAGAAAAATTGAAATAATACACAACGAACACCCTAAAACCCTTCACTTGGATTCCAACTGCTATCATTTTGCCACACCTACTTTATCTCAGTCTCTATATAGGTAGGTAGGTAGGTAGGTAGGTAGGTAAGTAGGTAGATGCAATTTTTGCTCAAGCATTTCGAGGTTACAGACATCATGACAATTCACCTCTAAATAAAGAGTAAGAATCACAATGATATTATCACATCTAAAAAGTTAACATTAATTAACTAATTATTGACTTATAAATAATGCCATAATTTCACCTAATATAAGCTTTCATTTAAAATTTCCCAATTGTCCAAAAAATGTCATCAGTGGACATGTTAAGGAATCCAGTCAAGGACTCCATAGACTCATATTGCATGTGGTTGCTCTTTTAATCTACAAGTCTCCCCACATTTTTGTTTTTCATGACGTTGACTGTTCCATTAACTTTTAATATGATGTTGCACTTCATTTGCCATCAACATTAGACACCGTCCTCTCTACTCACCCTGACCACAGAACTCAACAATCTGCCCTTTGCACTATTAACACTAGACTTTGCTGTTACCACCTGAAAATACCTTCTGCTCTGTTCATTTGTACCAGCAGAAACACTCGGCCTCCTTTCCTTGTGTGAGACTCAATATTCTGCTCCACTCGTTAACACCAGACTCGATACGTGGCTCAAGATTGCTAACACTCAACATCATATTCTTCCTCATTCACTTTTTTTTTTTTACAGCATAAAATTCAGTGGTATTTAATATACCCTCACCACTATCGATTTCCAGAATATTTTTCATCACCCCAAAAATAACTCCCCATCCTCATCATCAGTCACTGGCCAGTCTCTGGCAACCACAAACCTAATTTCTATTTTTATGGATTTGCCTATTCTGAATATCTCAAATAAATGGAATCGTATGATATGTCCACTTTTGTGACTTCTATCTAGCATAGTTTTCAATGATCATTCATTCATATTGGAGCATGTATCAGTACATCATTCCTTTTTATGAGTGAATATTCTATTGTGTGGTATATCACATTTTGTTTATTCATCAGTTGATAGAGATTTGGGTTATTTCCACTTTGGGGCTACTAAAAATAATGCTTCTATAAACATGTATGTTTTATGTGACATGTTTTCAACTCCTACAGGTATATATCTAGGAGTGGAATTGTTGGGTCATATAGGAACTACATGCTTAACTTGAGAAACTGCCTATTTTCCAAGTGGCTACACCATTTCACAATTCCACCAGGTTCTAATTTCTCCACATCCTTTCCAACACTTATGTCTTTTTGATTATAGACATTTTAGTGGGTATGAACTGGTATCTTGCTGTGGTTTTGATTTGCATTTTCCTAATGACTCATCACGTTAAGCATTCTTTTCATGTGCTTATTGGCAATTTCTATATCTTCTTTGAAGAAATGTCTACTCAAACCTTTTGCCCACTTTTTAATTGGGGTATTCTTTTTACTGTTGAATTGTAATCGTTCTTTGTGTATTGTGGATTTTAAACCCTTATCAGATATACATAATTTGCAAATATTTTCTCCTATTCTGTAGGTTGTCTTTTTGCTTGATTGATAATGTCCTTTATACATAAAAGTTTTTAATTTTAATGAAGTAAAATTTATCTACTTTTGCTTTTGTTACTTGTGATTTGGGTACCATATTCAAGAAACTAATGCCCAATGCAAGGTGACAAAGATTCACACCTATTTATTCTAAGAGTTTTATGGTTTACTCTAGGTTTTTAATCCATTTTATTTTTATAAATAAATGTGGTATGAGAGAGGGATATCATTCTTTCACATGTAGATATTCAGATGTCCCAGTACCATTTGTTGAGAAGACTGTTCTTTCCCTCCAATGAATTTACATCCTTGTCAAAAATCAATCGACTATAGTGGTACGGGTTTATTTCTGGATTCTCAGTGCTATTCCTTGATACATGTTTATCCTAATGCCAGTACCACGCTGTTGATTACCATAGCTTTGTAGTAAGTTTGAAATTAAGACGTGTGAGTCCTCCAACTGTGTTCTTTTTAAAGGTGTTTTTGGCTATCCTGGGTCCCTTGCATTCCATATAAACATAAATATGAAATTTAACATCAGCTTGTCAATTTCTGCAACAACAACAAAAAAGGAATTTTGATTTAAAATGCAGAGTCAGAGTCTCTAGGTTAATTTGGGGAGTACTGGCATCTTAACAATATTAAGTCTTCCAATTCATGAACAGGGGATGTCTTCCCATGTATTTGGGTCATATTTAATTTCATCTGCCTTCTAAACCCCATAGTTTCAATAAGAAACCTGTTAATCTTATTGATGATCTCTAATACATGATGAGCTGCTTCTCTCTTGCTGCTTTCAAGATTCTCTGTCTTTGGCTTCTGACACTTTGATTATTGGATCTCTTTTGAGTTTATCTTGCTTAGAGTTTACTGAGCTTCTTAGATGTAACCATTAGTGTTTTTCATCAAGTTTGGGGAAAATCGCGGCCATTATTTCTTTAAGTAGTCTTTCTGTCTCTTTTTCTTCTCTCCTTCAGAGATACCCATTAACCGTATATTAGTGTGCATAATGGTTCCCCATAGGTCTCTGAGGCTCTGTTCATTTTTCTTCATTCTGTTCCTCAGACAGGATAACCTCGAGTGCACTGATTCTTTCTTCTGTCTGCTCAAATATGCTGCTGTTCCTCTCTAGTGAAATTTTCAGTTATTGTACTTTTCAACTCCAGAATTTCTACTTGGTTCTTTTGTATAATTTCTATCTCATACTCTACTTGGTGAGAACTTGTTCTCAAACGTTTTTTTAGTAGTTTAGACATGGTGTCCTTTAGTTATTTGAACATATTTAAAATAACTGATTTAAAGTCTTTATTAATTCCAACATCTGGGCTTTCTCAGGGGCAGCTTCTTTTGACTGCTTTTTTTTCTTATGTAGGGACCAGTCTTAGCTAACCTGAGCTGCTATATCAAAGTACCATAGACTAGGTGACTTAAAAACAACAGAAATTATTTCTCACAGTTCTGGAGTCTGGAAGTCTAAGATCAGGGTGCCAACACAGTCAGGTTCCAGTGCGGACCCCCTTTTCCTGTTGTGAACTGCCAGCTTATTATTGTATCTTCACGTGGTAGAAAGAGAGGTAGCTAGCTCTCTGGCCTCTTCTTATAAAGGCACCAATTCCATTCATGAGAGCTCTACTCTCATGTCATGACATAATTACTTCCCTAAGGCAACACCTCCAAAAACCATCGCAATGGAATTAAGATTTCAATATTTGAAAGGGGCAGGAACACAAACATTCAGCCTATTGCAGGGTCATAAGTTCTTGTTTCTTTGCACCTCTTATAATTTTTGTTAAAAATTGCACATTTTACAAAATATAATGTGGCATCCCTGGAAATCAGAGTCTCTTTCCTCATGATTTCTTGTTGCTGTTACTGCTGCTGTTTGTTTAGTAACTATTTTAAACTAATTGTGTAATATCTATACTCTTTGTTGTGTCAGGACATCTTTATTCTTTGCTGTGTGAGCAAAGACAATGAAGTCTCTGTTCTGTTAGCTTGGTAGTTAGATAAAAATTGAAGAGATTCCCTTGAATGACTTGAATCTATAAATCTCACAGCGTTTACCTAGGGGCTCTGTGTATATATTAGAAAACAACTTCGACATTCAGTCAGGGAGTTTATAACTTTCCTTAGCCTTCACTTTCTGCTTGCTCAGCACATCAAGGTTAGCCAGAGTTGAGCGCTAAGGACCCTCTCAGTTCTTCCCTTGGCTTGTACAATGCCTAAGCATGCACACGGAGTCCTAGGAATACCCAGAGCTTTCTAAAGCCCCCTAAGGACATCTGATTCCCCAGCTTTTCCTTTAAAGTTTTTTGATCAACCTGTTTGCCTCAACTGTTACCTACTGCCTTGGGCTGACCTGATGATATTCAACAATTGCCACGAATGCCCCCAGGGAAAATGCTGTTCACAATGGGCCAGCTCCAAGTCAGGCAAAGACAGGCTTCTGAGTTGGGGTCTTTCGGTGAACCACAAGGCAGATCAAATAATGACAACTCTCTGGGAATGGAGCTTTAAAGAAGCTCCAACTCTGTTCTGCCACATTCACTGGCATCCAGGATACTGCTGGTTTTCACTGTACTTGCAGACTATTGGTTTTCAAGGCTAGCATGGAGCTGGGGATGGGAGGATAGAAACAGGGCAATTTAAAACACCACAAAGCCCGAACAGAAATGAAAACATGTCCACACAAAAAAATTGTACACAGAAGTTCATAGCCACATTATTCATGCTAGCCAAAAGATAGAAATCACCCAAATGTCCATCAGTTGATGAATAGATCGACAAATTGCTATATCCACGCAATGGAATGTTATTTGGCCATAAAAAAAAAAAATTAAATACTGATACATTCTACAGTATGGATAAGTTTTGAAAACATTATGCTAAGGGAAAGATATACATCAAAAAAGGCCACCTATTTATTATTCCATTAATATAAAATGTCCAGAACTGAGAAATCTATAGAGACAGAAGTAGATTACTGGTTGCTTAGGACAGGGGGTTGGGGAACTGAGAGAATAGGAAGATGATAGGTAAAAGTTACTAGGTTTCTTTTTGAGGTGATGAAATTTCTAAAATCGACTGTGATGATTGTCACACATATCTATGAATACATAAAAACCATCAAATTGTACACTTTACGTGTGCGCGTATTGTTTGGTATGTAAATTATATCTCAATGAAGCTGTTTTTAAATGCCACAAAGCTTGCTGTTCTTACTGAGATTCAGCTGTTTTTCTTAAATAAATGCTCACAGGATTGGTGTTAGCCTTTGGCTAATTAACAGAGCCCTGAAAACGTTTATTCTGACCGTTTTTGCTGGTGTTCATGTTGCTTTTATGGAGGAGAGAGTTTTCAAAGATCTTACTGCACCATTTTCACTGACATTCTCCATTTTAACATGAGGTACCTGTTCTTATCACCCTTAGACTAAACACAGCATTCTGTTCCACTAAATAATAATGCCAGATACACCATCCACCTCTCTTTAGTACTCTTCTAAGAACAGTACTCCATTCTTCCCAATATTATGCCCAGTCTTCTTGATGCATTTTTCTTGTTTTCCTCTGCATCCTCCATGCTGAGGAGGGTACAGCAATGGGTGATGGTGGGAGTTACTAAAAAGCAGAAAACATTCCACCATACTAAGTATTTCGCTCTCCTCTACCCTCACTTTCCCCCACCCCACTTCAGGTGTCCTATGTGAAAGCCATTGACATTTGGATGGCAGTGTGCCTACTCTTCGTGTTCTCGGCCTTGCTTGAGTATGCTGCTGTCAACTTTGTGTCTCGACAGCACAAAGAGCTGCTCCGATTCAGGAGGAAGCGAAGACATCACAAGGTAGGCCTTTAGGTCACTGCCTAAGGAGGGACAGTTGGCGGCAAACAGAAGAGCTCCAGGCAGCCTTGTCTTGTCATATCTGTTTGATTGGACCACTGTTCTCAGTGGGTAAGGCAGGCACAAAATAGGGATTAAAGTCCTAGCTTCTCCTCCCATAAATAATTGCGCTGATTGGGACTATGAGCAGAAACTCTTCCAACTATAATAATACTACAGAAATTATCAGGTTACACCTGAAGACAGAACTGATGGAGCAAATGCTGATGGGGCCAAGATAACAATTAGCTATAAACCCAAAGCATGGCAGGCTGAGAGATGTTTATGAGTGTTTTCTGCAAGGTTGTATTATTTCCATGCAACCTGGTTTGCAGAAGGAAATTGTACCACGAAAGGTAAAATCCTAGAGTAAAATGTCCAGGTTCCAGGCTTTGCTTCCTACCTCCAAAAAAGAGACATCAAACAAAATCCTACCCAAGAGTGGATTCTCTCACTGAAGGACTGAATAAAGAAAAATCTGTCAGGCCATCTCTGAAAGGTCACCAATCTCCATTAGCTCAGAGGTTGTGTTCCAACCAGCAAATGCCACTAGAGAGTGTGCAGCCTATAGGAGCACACAGGCTCCACACCCTGGTCTCTAACTTCTTCCTCAGGAGACCTTTCTCCTGGGGGTCACAGAACCTGCTCTTCTCTCCAGCCTCGGCTTCACATCACTCTCTCCTTTGCTCCTCAGATATACATATAGAACTTTAGGTATCTTGTTCTCGCCTCCTTGCTCTTCCAGTGCACTTTGCTTGGTATAGCCCACTCATTTTCCAGTTCTCGGCTGAGATATCTTTCCCCGGTATCTTAGTCAAGGTGTAGGTCCTAGATAGCAGTTCTTTTGCAAGGTTGTTGAGGATGGCCACGTAGGTAATAGTCTACAAGAACCCTTAGCCAAGTAGGCAGGCTTCTCTAAGCCATGCCCTGGCATGAACTGTATCAGCCAGAGGAAAGGACTCTAATTCCTATGCCCAAGAGGAGCATGCCTTTTTTCTAATTTGCACAAAGATGCTATGTGTGCTTGCAAAGGCCATGTACTAAGTGGACCTGGATTCTTTCCTTCTAAACATTTATATTTGATTTGTAATTATTCATTCAATGACGTCATTTTTTAATGCTTATCTCTTCCGCTGACTTATAAACTTCATAAGGACAAAGATCATGTCTACTCTTGTTCAGTGGTACATCCCTGGTGCCTAACACAATGCCTAATAGTGAGCATGCAATAGGAATTTGCTGAACAAATAAAGGAATAAACTAATAGACAAAGAAATTCAGACAGCCTGCCTGGAAGTTTCTCCAGCAACAGATTAGGTCAACCAAGAACCCATACACTATGACCTGTCAGGCCCCACGATACATATGCCACACATCAAGCCCCTAGCAGCTATAGATTAACCTACTTAAAACAGCTGAAAACCCAGCTACAATGTGCTATGACAAAGGACTCTGCCTCTTTACTCTCTTTGGTATGTAACTTCAAACTAGCCTCTTTCTGGGCTCAGTTTCTCCTTCTGTAAAAGGGACTAAATGGCATAATGGGGGACTGTGGTGAGGATAAAATCAGATGCCAAAGTAGCTTTAAATATTGCTCCTGCCTCACAAGTTCCAGGGATTAAAATGATTACACAGGTAGAGATTTCCATCAATATGTTTCTTAAATATTAGCAATCTGATTCAATTAACTTCTAACAGTTTACCATAGGCAGAAGGCAGACATTCCAAGTCAGAAGATGTCTATGGAAGTTCAGATATAACCTGCACTGGAAGAAGAAACTATCTTGGGTGCAGCAAGCTAGACAGGACTTCTTAAAAGACCCCTAGTTTTAGTCCTTCCATAACTGTCATTGGATACCTAGCCTCTAACTCTTAGAATAATCTAAGCAAGGAACTGACCAAAAACAACTATCTCTGGGATTTACCTTTTGTCTTTTTATCCAATGGGCTAGTGGATTTTTGCATTTCCCTCTGCTAAAAGGTTAATACATTTGTTGAAGAGACACTTATTTCGGAAGACTAAGTCCAAAATAATTGGCTAGCACCAGGCCGCTAGATGGTACACTGCACAATTCCAGAGGGCCTTATTTGCACAAACTAAAATGTGAATGGAGCCCCCTGCCGATGGTGGGCTCATAGTACGTTCAAAGGCTGCCTCCACCCTTGCCAAATCTCTACCACTTTTAAACACTATAGGAAAACAGAAGCTTTTTCTCTAGCCAGGGAAAGTGTGAATAAGACCACAAGCCAGATTTGATCAGATTCTCCTGCTCAGTTCCCTCCTTGCTTTCTCACGGCATGTTAGTGCTGGAAGAGCTCTGAGCGCATCCTGTCCGTTCCTCCTGTGCCAATGACAGCAGCGAGGAGCCAGGCACCAGGATCACGGCGGCACTGATGGCAAAGGCAGGCGAGGTGCTGGAGGACCCATGGCTCTTCTCAAAACATCGACCATACAGCATCGCTTGATTATCTGTTCACCAATGCTTCCATCTTGAAGCAGATAAAAATAGTCCTGCAGTTACTGGATTTTAAATAAGAACTAAGATTGATCCCAAGGTAGAGGTCAACATGCACATATTTTTAATTTCACCAGTAGTGTCTTAAAAATATGGAATAAGGTGCCAGCATTTAAAAATCACGCTTCTAATTTCACTCAAAAGAATCACAGCCTCTGGTCCCACTGGATGCACACCCCACATGGTACTGGCGCACTGGAACTGCCTTCGGTAGAGAATGCATTTTCCAGTTTACCACGGTCCCGTCGAACTGGATTGTTTTTTCAACCCAGCTCACTTCATCACTCACATTTCTCCTGCCTGGTCCCTTGTATGTGTTCAGATTAGTGTGACCTTGTTCCTAAGAGCTCTGAACTTGGTGCAAATGTCAGAAACTACAGAGACACCGAAACGGACTCATCATGAAGAAGAGCTTCCTCTGAAGTTAGCCCCTCTGGATGCGGCTTGTATTTTGGCTGTGTACGAGCCTGCACTGCAGAAACCTCCCTTTAGAAGGAAGTGTGCAGAGAGGATTTTAAGTCCCAAATGGTGAGTGAAGAGGAACTAGCGGCGTGCCCGAGTTTCTCAGAGCCTGTGATCTCAACTCCCAGCATCCTCTCAGGTCACCTCATTTGTTGGGCAGAAAACATCTGGTTCTCGAATTTCCTGGCTGGCCTCATTAGTCAGAATATTAGGAAACCTAGGCGAGCCTGACTGGGCAGGCACGCTACCACCCTCCCAGGGTTCTACAGAACACGACTGGATTTCCCCTGCTCCATCCCCAAGCAGCTCCAGATGCAGCTAGGCATTCGTTTCCTGCCACCTGCTGGGTGGAAGAGAAATAGCAAGCCTCTGTCTAGTCGTTTCTAGGGAATTTCCCTTCTGGCTGCCTCCAGTCCACACACCTACCTCCACCTCTCCCGCTCCCATGTTTAACAGATAAGGAAAGCAGAGAATAATTCACCCGAAATTATATAGAAAGTTAATTTGGTGCTTCTCTCTACATAACTAGAACCCAGTGAAAAGATTTTCCAACATCCCACCCTGCAGCAAGGGCCCATTTATGGCAAGCAACGGAGTTGGACCCAGTCCTCCTTCTAGGCCCAGAGTCCAGTAATTAACCAGCTTCCCCAACTCCTCTCCTTGGCCCTGATACAAACCCTCTACTGTTGCCATAATCATTGACAAACATTGATTGAGCACCTATTTGCCAGGCACTACAGCAATTCTTTTTTCCTCCACTTATGCAATGAGGATGTTAGGCCAGATTTCTTGAGCATTTATCATATATCCCAAATCCTTGTGGTGCTGGTGCTAGGAATACAACCCATTTAAAAAAAAAAAAAAAAAAGACTAGGACTGGTGAAGATATACAAGTAAACACTTACTTATTCAACAAATATTGACTGTTTTCAGCTTATGTCCAAGAACTATGTTCATAAATTCCGTCCCCCGCCATATGCTTTGCACACCTGCCAGTTGTGTTGTACCTTCTCAGTCGTCCCTGTGCATTCCCACACGCACTACCTTGCCTTACACGCACTACCAAAGGGCCCTTCCCCGCTGAACCTCCCCCTTTCCCAGCTCATAGTGATACTACCCTGTTCCTATGTTCAGCGCTGAGGGTGGAAGGAACAGGACAGACTTTGCCTCCGCCTTCCTGGAGCCTGCAGTCTAATGGGAGAGACAGACGTTAATTGAGAAATACAATGTGTTTAATGGCTGTAAAAAGGGTGGGGGAGACGTACAGGAACCTTATGGAGCACACAGCAGGGACACCCGGCCTATCCCTGCATTCAGGGCAGGCTCGTAAGAATTAGTTCAGTGAAAAAGAAGGAGTTGGAAGCAGGGTGGAGTGAGGAGTGTGTTCTAGGCTGAGGGGACAACTCAAAGAGAGGCCGAGTTAAAGAGAGGGAGAGTGAACATGGCACTTTTGAATGTAAGGAAATACTTCAGGGGGACTGGAGCACAGAATGACACATGAGACTAGAGAGGTAGACAGGGTCCAGGTCATCAAAGACCTTGTTTACCATCTATAGACTTTAATTATCCTGAAGTCAGTGTCAGCTTATTAAAAAGTTTTAATCAAAAGATGACCAATAAGATCTATTATAAGAACCCAGATGAGTTGCAGGTGGGCATAGGCTGGAGACAGTGGGCAGACGATGCTGAAGTCATGACGAGACGGTGACCTGACCTAGGGTGGCAAGAGTAGAGCTGGAGAGGCACCAGTGGCTCCTGCACTGCGTTGCTTCTTAGGCTGGCCCTGCCCTGCGCAGGAACAAGCAGGCAGGGCTGCTCCTCTAAAAGCTCCCACTATCCAGGCGGGCGAAGTGAGCTGATAAAGCTTCCCCAGAGCCACACCGTGAATCAACAGCTAAGCTGAGACTCTCAGTGCCACCTCAGAGCTCAAATGGAAAAAAAAAAACCAAAGCTAGACATGATGAGAGCAGCAAGAGTGTCCCCATGATTCAGATTAGGGCAAGGTCACCACGAGGCAGGAAAAGGAGAAATCAGAAGGATAAGGGCAGCAGGCATTTCGGTAGTGAGCGTAAGCGGGGGCGGGGGAGGTGGGAATGCACAGGGATGACTGAGAAAGTGCAACAAACTGGCAGGTGTGAAAAGCATATGGTGAGGAGAGAGAAAAAAGCCTGTAAAGGTAAGTTGGAGCCAAGTAATGAAGGCTTTTGAATGATAACTTGATAAAAACGCAGAGGTGTGTCTGAGGTCCCAACTGCCTGATGTGGGAACATGGAGGTAGGAAGCAGCTGTGGCTTCCCCGGCTGGTGAAATGGAGGTGAGGCCCACAGTTCTTGCTCCCTCCTGGACACTTGCCCCCTCCCCCCAACACACACACACACACACACAGGAAAACATGATCTGGGGAATGGGGTGGGAAAAGAGGGCAAGGAGGCAACAGAGGCAAAGCAGGGGATCCCTCCAAATTGTCCCCTGGATTTCTAATAAAACGGCATTCAGAGTACGTGCTCGTCTATCATCTCTGATGGTCAAAAGAACCTTCTGAGGCAGTGGGAGGACTCTTAACCACCACGCATAGAAAAAAATGAAAAATAAAAAACCCTGAGACTCCCAGAAGAAGGTGACTTTCCTAACGTCGTACAGCCAGCAAGTGACAGAGCCAACATTTGAACGCAGGTCTCGAGACCCTATGCCACATTCCTATCCCCTGGTTTGCATCTGTTTGAGCATGTGAGGGGCGCCCCTCTATAAGGCATAACTCCCCAGCCAGCTACAGCGCCTTCAGAAACCTGAAACGGTGCAGGGAAGCAGGGAGGTCCAGATGGGCATGGCCTGGCCCCCAGGGGAGTGCCTTGCAGGGAGGGTGCCCGGCCCCTGTCTTATTTTAAGTAGAGCCCCATGTTGAATCTATTCCAGGAGGATGAGGCTGGAGAGGGCCGCTTCAACTTCTCCGCCTACGGGATGGGCCCAGCCTGTCTGCAGGCCAAGGATGGTATCTCGGTCAAGGGCGCCAACAACAACAACACCACCAACCCGCCTCCTGCGCCATCGAAGTCCCCGGAGGAGATGCGAAAACTCTTCATCCAGAGGGCCAAGAAGATCGACAAAATATCCCGCATCGGCTTCCCCATGGCCTTCCTCATCTTCAACATGTTCTACTGGATCATCTATAAGATTGTCCGCAGGGAAGACGTCCACAACCAGTGACGGGTCCGGGATGGGGGAGGCTGGGAAAGCGCACAGTGAGAATAGCACAGGAATCTGAGAGCCTAAGGAAGTGAGGGGAAGAGAGGGAGGGGGCACACATGCACAAGCCTCTCTTTCTCTGCAGTATGTGCAACAGCAAAAGGCAGGGATGCATGAATCTTAGAACGTGGTACTATCTATTTAACCGCGAGCGGGCTGGTGGGAGGGGGGAGGGAAGAAATTTTCTAACATAGAACTGAGGGTCGGAGGAAGGGAAGGGTTATGGGGTGGGAGTGGGGGGGGCATAACAGCTTTCAAAAATTTTGAGTCCACAGGCTGTGCAGTTTCCTGTTTGGAAGGAGAGTACAGTCTGCCCCAGAGCGGAAGGAAAGCAATGTAATATATAATATATATTCATGCTTAATATTAATGCAAAACCACAAGAACAAAAGATTTTTCTTAACCTATCAGCCTAGTAACTGCTTAAATTTTGAAAGTCACAGAAGTGATGGACAATTTTTTCCCAGAGTGGAAACAGTCACAAATAAGCTTGCTCTGGTGTGTGTCCCACATCGCGCCCCTCCAAATGCCATGCCTATCTTCAAACTGGCCCAGGTGGACACATGCCAAAAAGCCATTCTGCCTCTGCTTCAAGAGGGTTGTGCGGCCAGGGTACGGGTAGTAGAAATGGGAAAAAGTGGAGAGAAAAGAAGGGAGTGACTAAAATGAGGGGACACTTCAGAGGCCCAAGGATTGAGAATCAAGATAACCCCACCTCAGTCCTCATGTCTCAAGGCCAGAGATCACGCCTGCTCCCCTCTGAGCCCCGTCGCTTCTGTGCTTCCACATCCACCTTACTCCCCACCACCACCCAGAAATGGCCGCCATGGTTTTCTCATCATGTTGCCAATATGCAATCTTTTTTATGGTTAAAAAAAAGTAACAATCTCAAGAAATAATATGCATAGACTGAGTGTAAACAGATGAACTTTTTTCAGATGTCTATTTTTTTGGAGAGTCTCTTTGGAATGGATTGCGAGTGGGTGTATATTGGGGAAGGTGGGGTCAGTGGGGTGGAACAGATTACATAGTGGCCCCACAAAGTGAAGTTTTAAGAGCTGAAAGGGAAGTACTGAAGCTGCGGCTAAGATATATACGGGTGGAAAGAGATGGCAGCGTTCAGAAAGTCTGTTCATCAGACTCTGACATATCATGTACCGCGAATAGCGTGGGAAGTTTGGGGGGATGACCCCATTATATTTTTATAAGTCTTTTTTTTTCCTTTTTGGTGCTTTGTTTAGCTTTAACATTTAAGAAAGTCAGATGACTGTTTCTCTTTCCTTCTAACTCTGAAGTGCCAGATCTATCCCAAGATAGCTAGGGCACCACAGAAAAAAAAAGGAGAGAGACCAGGAAATGAATTGTGAGGGGTGGGAGATCCTGCTGAGGGACACAGATGTTCACAGAGGGGAGGTCTGCGAGGTAGATTGTAGAACTAAAGAGGAGAACTGTCTCCAGCAGCCTCTGCCCACTCTGTCAACACCGCTGCGCCTGAAATGATGGCGCCTTTGTGTGTGGCGTTCTCCCAGCTTTGGCCAGTAACCAGTATGCCGGGGTTACACTTCTTCCTTTGCACTTTAGTGTCTTGGCTTTGGATCAAAGTAGTAAGTAGACGGCAAAACACAGCTGACAATCAGGGTTTGCACTGCAGCGTGGGTTTTCCCTGTATCTATTGAACATCCCCAACTTGGGGCAGGACAGTGATGAGACACTGGGAGTCTAACCCCTCCCTTTATAAAGCACCTTCCCGCAGGGAAATTTCTCCTGTTCCCTGTGGCACAATAGCTGATGCCTACAGCTGTTCCAAAAGCAGGCCAAGACAAGGTTCGAGGGTGATTTAAGTAAAGAAAAGGCACTATGCAGCCAAAAAGATATGGCTTTGGGGCTTGAAGGATAAAGCTGCTTACATCCAGGTTCCAAGGTCAATGAGTCATTGCCTTCCTTTCTCTTGGCCTGTGGAGACTAGAAAGCTAAACTGTATTCTAGCCTTGGATGAGATGAGATAGAACCTAGAATCCTCTTTTCTAAGAAGCATTGAGGGACAGAAGCCAAGGAAGTAGGAGTCTCTCATCTAAGACCATCCTTTTACTCACCATAAATATGTGTCTAAAGAAGGAAGCTAAATAGAGGGACCTGAACAACTACTACCAGTTCAAGTCTAGAATATCGGTCTTTGAGCTGCTTTTAGTATCTTTTATGAGCACTATAATCATTACTTTATTTAGGGAGGGGAAATAAACCTGGATTCTAAAAAGTACTGCATGAGTCTCTGGAGAGGGCTAGTAGCCCCTTTCACTAGCACTTTATTCACTTGATTTTTTTAAAAAAAATCATTTTTAATGAAGAAAACTAAAGATGCCCTTATCTATTACTGGTCTAAGTTCATAAAGTCTGCAGTCTAGGTAAATCAGGCATACAAAGGCTCTAGGCCTCTATCAGGGACTCGAGACAGTACCCATTGTTCTAAGACATTGTGCCTCCTCTGAAACAGCAAAATCTTCAGTTTCAAACTGGACTCCTTGAATGAGGTGTCTTGACTCTCTCTGAGACAGAAAAATCACTAGGCCATTTGCCAGGGTCCTTAAACTTCTGCCACCATATTCAACTTGTGGACCCACTGGAAGCTGCCAGGTCTAAGCGACAGTATCCAACAGACAATAGGATCATCTCTTTGAGACACGGAGGGGGAATGTCAGCAAAATCTTCTCTCAGACTACTCCAAACTTGGTATTCCTCACAGAAAATAAATGTGAGTGGTTGCATTATAGCAGTGAAAAAGATAATCTGAATTTTCATCCAGATACTAATACGCTGGGTGGCCTTGGGCCGATGGCTAAGCTTTAGTTTCTCTAAATCACAATGGGGAGAGTAGTATAGGTGATCTCTAGCCCCCTCCTAGTGCTAACTGTTCTAGGTGCTTGAGCTGGTCTACAGGAAGTTCATTCAACAAAATGTTTAATGCCACTGATTTCTGTACCCTCCAGGTAGATGTGCACATAAATACACACACATACATGGACCCGCACAACTCTTACTGCCTTTCTTCTTTGGAAAATCTGCAGATTTGTTTTATCTTTTTGCTCTACTTTATCAAAAGAGAATAGTGGTGGGGGAAAAAACATCACAAAATCAAAAATACCATCATGAATTAGTAATGGAGCATGCTCAAGAAGACATAATCATTAATGTATAATTCGTAAGGATTTAGCATTGAGTTACATGGGTTTCATCATTATAGAAAATCGAACTAGATAATTTAGGCCAAATATTTCTTTAGGTGACTCCAACAAATAGGACAATACTCTCTTAATTTCCTGTTCACTTTTTGCACAAAGGATATTTTGCCTTAGAAATACACATGTCAACTGCTACTGTAGGAGAGAAAACTGATTTAGGTATAATGAGTGGTTTACTGGTTTTCAAACCCTATACATGTACAGACCAGCATTGCTGCATGGAGGGAGAATTGGATATGGCATGGAGGAGGTGGTGATTTCACCCACCTCCAAAACTATAGTTAGTCCTAGGAGCCAAATTTAGGAGACACCAATTAAGCAGACAGATAAGACTAGTAACTTCCTACTTATTAGTTTAAACATATCTCATTTGTTTTAAGAGCAGCCAAAATAAATGGCTCAGCTCTGCCATGCTCTGGTCCTTTCAAACACTCAAGAGCCCATTCTTAGCTAAGGCTATAGGGAGTGACCAAGGACGGGAGTGAATAGAAAGAAAAATGAGTGTGTGTGACTGTGTGTGTGTGTGTGTGTGAGAGAGAGACCTTGAAATTAACTCTATTTTTAGTTCAAGTCTAGAAAGATAAAAGGTCATTTGATTCAAATTATTTTTTCTTCTAAGCTGACAATAAATAAGAAATGTATCCCTCTAAGAAGCTCACCAATATTTTTCATAGACTATTTTTTTAATACTGGGGAGAAAATAAATATGATGAGAGATAGTTCCTTTCCTTCAAAGAATAGTTTTATGAGCATCATTAAAAAAGAAATAGGGTTGTGTGAGGCTCCATGATATTAGATTGCAGAGTAGATTGGTGCCCCTGCTAAGCTGGCACCATCACTGATAACAGTCTTTTGTGAAAATTAGATTCCTTAGTTAATTGCAACACACTGAAATTGAAGGGAGTTGAGTTGTCATCGCGTCTGTAGTAACTGTCTCGTTAGCAGAAGCTGGCAAGCAGAGGGCTTGGTGGTGGTACAATCCGTATCAGCTTTAGGACTGGAGTTGAGACCTGAAATTTGCAGCTATTCCCCAGTCCAGCTGAACACCCAGCCCGGGGACGATGAATACCACTCTGCGAGTTATCTGATTTATTCAATGAGCACCTTCTGCACATTCTACCCACCCTCCCCCTCGACTCCGAAGAGGCAGGCAAAATCAGGATTCTCAGGTTAACTAGAAAGCTTGTACTCTGACGGGCTGGAAAGGTCTGCTGAGAAAGGGTAATAGATCTCTACTAGCTAATATAAAGCATTCTTAATTCATGAACCAAACCAAAAATTCTCTAAACAGGTAAGCAAGCAGGAAACATGTTCTTAAAAATTTAGCTTTTTGTTATATCCCTCTACTAAGCCCCTTTCTATCAGAAATCAATTCCGGAAATTTGAATTATGAACCCTCCTATTTTCCTGCCAGAAACAAGACTTAAGGAGTTAAAGTAATATGCCTTTTTTTGATTGAGCTGGCTTGCTTTTAACACCTTCTATCAGTATAAGGAGAGCATATGCTGGAAGGCTCTGGTCTCACAGTATCCTGAAATCCCAGTGGATAGAAAGAACATCTTGGGATTGGTTGAAGTCCTTGTAGATGTAGAGAACTTCTGAAAATCCTGAAATGCTGCCATCTCCACTCCAGCCAAATGTTAAGAGAATGAAAACAATGACCTTTTCCTGACTGTCTCAGCTGAAGATCTCAGGATATGAAGGACGAGCAGGGCACCCTGCAAACATCTCTCTCCCAGGCCGGAGTAATCTAGAATCCTGAGGGCCCTGACTAGACGATGCTTCTATCAATTTTTTTATCCTGTTGCTTCCTTAAGGATTTCTCAAGCTATAAAGACAGCCGTGGCAGAAGATAGGTTTGCTCATATGTGGGTGTTAGTTCATGCTGTTTTGATGGAGCTGTGTGGTTATTTAAAGCAATTATTAAGATGTTTTATCATTCTTTGGAACAGCAAAATGAGTTCTAAAGTAAAAATTATTGCCCAATAATCTTTAGGATCTTTAAGGCTTCTTCAGCTAGCATCCAAGCCATTACTTCTTCCCCCTTTGCTCGCCGCCACCCCCAGCCTCCTCCTCCTGCCTCTCTGCCTACATTTCCTGTTTCATCAGTGTGTACATCTCATTTTGTGAAACTAAACTCTGTCAGAAGATGCAGGTTTATTTCTGAGGGAGTGAGGGGTGGGGGGAGCTACAATAGATGTAGTCGCTCTTGTCAGGTTAGTTTTAGGGTTTTGATTTCTATTTCTCCTCTTGCCCATGCATTTTAAAATTTTGCTGCTCTGGAAAATTTCCATTGGAACGTTGGGTCGAGAAGTCAGAGTAGAGAGAATGGCAAGCCAAAAATATACCCTTCAAAGAGCCCAGCGACGAAAATTATATTTTACATAAGGCCATTAACCAGCTACAGATCAGTACCAGCTACCTAATCGACATTTGCTGGCTGCACACAGATCCCAAGCATAATGGGTCTCATTCTCACACCTGCTTCACTATTACCTGTATTGCCTTGTTTTTGGCCTGCCTTCCTTCAGATTCAACTGTCTTCTTACGCAACTTCAGAAACCCAGCATCCTATTTAAATACACTCGCCTTCTGAAGAGGACAGAGGTCTCTGGGAAGTGGGGTTCTTGTTCTGGTGCTCAGGCTCACCACAGAAACACAGGTAAGCTATGTCGCCTTTCTCTGGCCTGCTTACTCCCCTGTAAAAAGAGGGAGTTGAAGGAGATTTTTCAAAGCCAAACTTGAGATATGTTTACGGGTTGAAGAAAAGGAGAAAGGGCATATCGTGTGTTGTGAAATGCTTCATTGTTTCCCCATTTCAGTGTCAGGCTTGGAACCCTATCCCAGGCCTTCTGGTGGCAGGTAGGGAGAAGTTAAAAAAGAGGAGAGTCTTGGCCCTTGAGGAGATTATCATCTTTGTTTTTTGCCATGAAAGTCAAGGGATTTCACAGCACTGATGGATTTGCCTCTAATACTAGCTTCTCACCTGAGAATCCCATCAAACATCAGGACATTCCACTCTGGTATTTTAGCATGTATGACCTGTGAAGGCTGTAACCCACTTCCCATGGCAGTTGTTTGAATTCTCTCTGCCAGAGTCTCTGGAAGAATCAAAAAGAAAAGCATCAGAGCAGAACTTGTTTAATACGTCTAGGGGGATAACTGCACCTACTCCAAGTTCCCTCCCAGCCTGATCCCCACCCCTCCATATACATAATTTGATCGTAACAAGAAAATTCCAGCAAGATTTAAGAATATTTTTCCCCTGTTTGTCCCTGTTACTTTAGCTGCAGTTACGGGCAGAAAAAGTGGGACTGCTCCAGACCATTGGGGAGGTTCATCTAAATTCATACCATGAGCTAGGCTATACTAATATATATATATTTTATAGCAGGTGTGGCTGGAGTTGGGCCAGCTTTCTCCACCCTCCGCCCCCAAACAAAACCTCACCCTGGCAATGATGTTTCTGAAATTGCTTCCACACTCCTGTAGCTCCAACAAACACTCTTTATAATCAGAAAACACTGCTCCTGTCTTTGCCAACAGGAACATATTTATGCTTTATATCAATGGACTCTCTTCAAAATGTTTATAGGGTGACATGACAAATGATCTTCACTCTCCCTTCATCTGGCCCTGGAATTAATGAAAATATTGCAGACTGAAACTTTTTTCTTGTCCCCAAATTCTTGACTAAAAATTAATACTCGAAAATTAATATTTTTAAATGTAAAATTTTTTAATATGGAAACATTATAAACCGACTGTTTCTTATCCTTGCCCCCATCACCATCTAGTCACTCTCTTTGCCACTGAAAGATTCAAATCAAGGATATTTTAAAAAAGACCTCCAGAATGGACAGATGTTCAATAAAACAAATACAGTGAAATGGTAACTGTATATTCCAGGTGGTTAATAGAGATAGTCACTGTCAAATTCTTTCACATTTTCTCCTGTTTCCTCGGAGCCTCAATTTTCCTATCTGTAAAACAGGAGTATTGAATTAGTTGTGCTTGAAGTTTTCCTAGCTGTAAAGTTTTTTCTAAAGGACATTTCACCAGTTGTCTTTGCTGCAAGGGGAAAAAAAAAAAAAAAAACAGGAGGACTCCCCCAGACTCCAAGGTGGTCCCACTCCACGTTTCGCTCTCAGCTTCCCTCTCTAAACCCTTTGGAGGTTTTCCTAGTACCGTGGAAAGGGCACTAGCTTGGCGGTAGAAGGCTGAGGTGCAACTACCCCAGGCATGTTATCTTGAACAAGACCATTACCTGTGACACCCGGTTTCTCTGTATTTGGGGATAATAGTATCCACATCACAGGTCCAATGTCTAGATAAAATGACACAATGAATGATAACTCCACCCCTTCGTGGTAAACTGTAAAGCATTCTCATTATGAACCCAGTCTCCGAAATGCTTATCACTCCTTCCTCTATTTGCCAGGAGAGGTCATCAAAGAGCTTTCTTTCAGAATCGAGACAGGCTCCCAAAAGAACAATCTACCTGCCCTTACAGAGCAGCTGACACTGACATTGTCTGACTAGCTTCAAGGATCCCTTCACCAGTGTATTACTCCGTGCTTACCTCAGAACTTGTACACACACTGGAGACCTAAATTCTAGTCATTTCACTTATCAAGCACCTACCTCCCTTTTCCTAGGTATTTGAGTACCAACTGAATAGAAGGCATCATATGAAGCTCTGCAAATAGCTGTCTGGTAGACTAGTAACAGATTGTGAATAAACCTTGAATACCACAATATTTCTACCACTGTATGTCAGTCTCTTTAAGCTATATAATTTAATTTCCAGAAGAGCCCTGATCTTATTTTTTTATACACATAGTTGAGGAAAATTAGGCTTTGAAAGTTTATTTTGCCAGCCCAAGTCAAAGCCTTGACTGTTTGGACATGATTCTATAGACAAAGGGAAGCTAAGTTTTGAGAACATGCATGACATATGTTCACCTCTTCCACTTATCTGTTTTTGACCTTCAACAAATTTTATCACGTGACATTAATCACCCAGTTGTAAAAAGCTCTATCTTTCCAAATTGTTGAATATAAAAACAAGTAATTGATGCAGTAATTTGTCATTAAAAAGCAGTACAAAGATGAGACATTCGTTCATTTTAACTTGACCTTATAACTGCTGACAAAAAAAATATACGGACCCTTTTGCCTACATACATTCCAGCATACAAAAATTTAACCTCCTACAACTGTTAAATGCCAAACCAAACATCTCTTGATCAACTCCTTAGTCTTCTTCTCAGAACTGGCCATAAACAACATAAACCTATTAGTCTACCTTAAAAGGTTGAGAGCCCACTAATCCAGTTCCTAGTACGTGAAGGATTTAGTTGATGTGGGGCCATTTTCTAGCTGTAAAGAATTGTGCAAAAGAGCAAAAGAAGTAAGCAATAGGGCAGGGTGGGAATAGGTGGCATTTAGAGAAAGTGAGAACACACTCATCTGTGGTCCTGTACGAGATCCTTGTGCGCCTGGAATGGCTTGGATTTAGCCAGAATCAAGAGTAAGGACTAGACCTTTTCTGGACGTCTTTCCTAAGTCTAGAATCCCTTTAAAACATTCACTCAATTATGAGTCTAATACAAAAAAATGCAAGGCACAGGAACCAAAGGAGAACACTGCCCCTAACTACAGAACTTACAGTTTAGCGAAGTATGATATGGGTATGAACAACTAATTTAAGGGAAGATGTGGTAACTGAGGCAGGGAGAGAAATTCCATCTCATTGGAAAAATCCAAGGTTTCTTGGGATAGGAAGTTGAGCTCAGACTTTAAATAAAAGGCTATTTTCATAGCTGTTTACTATCTGGATTTATATAATTGTGGTCTCACCTACCTTTCAAAGGGCTAAACACAAGTAGCTACTTCACCCAGGCAGGTGTTCAGGTAAAGTGAACACCTCTTTATGAGATACCATTGAAATGAGAGTATTGAAAGTGGCTACCTGACCAATGTTCCAGTAAAGGGCTTTCTAATGACTCTTTACCTCCATCCAAGCTCTGGAAATGAAGATGGAAAATGGAATTACAAGGAAATGTGTAGACATATCTTCTCACACACACACACACACACTCTCTCTCTCTCTCTCTCTCTCTCTCAGCTGCTGCTTGTCTCCAAGTCCTTTATTCCTTTATTCCTGACTTAACATTCCCCTAGGTAACTTGATGTGTACAAACTAAGACAGAGCAGTTCACAGGACAAGGCCTCTGCTTACTGCCGTTCCTGGAACCCACTTGCCCTCATCCAAATCTCTTCAGCTGCATCCAGAAGCTTGGTCTTTGGCATAAGAGAACCATGAGCCACAGCAGGGATGCGAGGAATGCCTTAGCCCCTGCTCTGACAGGCAGGGTCACGCCTGTATTCGTTCTGGACGCTGGTGAGATAAGCGGCACTCTGAATGGACTCTATTTAGTGACCTCCAGTCAGGTTCAGTGGGTCTCCAGGTAACTGCTATGTTACCTGGATGTTGCCTTTGGATGATTTTCCAAAATGCCCAGAGAAAGCAGCTTAGCCTTGGAGTCAGAAGTGGAAGCTCAGGGAGGTCTCAATAGTGTCACTACTTTCCAGTTTTTCTATTAGCTTTGTGTTTAATCCCCCTACACCTGCCTGTCATCTATCTATCCACTATTTACTAAATCAATTATGGTAAGGCAGTGAACTACGAAAGCTGGGCATCAGAATAAAACACAGCCTCTTTTCTTACAATGTAGGAGGGAAATAATAGAAATGCCAAAATAATTACTGAGGAAGGTGGAAATATGGAAGAGAAAGGAGGGTGCTATGAAGCTGGCAGAAAATAAATCATGGAACATTTCAAGGCTTGAAGGCCATTTGAGTAGTAGTAAGTAGTACCTTAAAGAGCAGATGAGATTTTGATGGAAGGAAAGTGTTCCAGCAGAGGAAACACACAAAAAAATATGGAGGTAAAAAACAGGGGCACATGCAAGGTACAGTGATGATCCATTTGGTTAAAGTTTAAAGAATGGTAGACATGGTCGGAAAGATAGACTTGGAGCCCATCATAACAACCTTAAATGCAGAATCGGGGGAGTACTTCTTACAAAGATCAATAGAGTATTCTTTCGTGGGCAGAGCTCACTCTATCTCTTTTCTATCAGCTGACACTTCCAGCCTTATTCATATTTTCCTGCACTTTGGGGGAACTTACCTTTTCCTTCATCTTAGAAGTAGATAAAGTTATAGTATCCATTAGAAATTCAGATTTTCAAAAGCATCAATTCAACCCAACAAGTATCAAGCATTTAGTTTGTGCTGGGTAGACACTACTAAGGAGTTACAGAGGTACAGAAGTCACGGTTCTACATTAAGATCGCTATTCTACTGTGATTCTGAAAAACTTACTTCTACAGTTCTTTTGTCAAATAGCAAGCCAATACTTAATACGACGCAGGTATTTGTAAAAGGAGAGCTTGTGGTCCAAATACTATTATCTTTTGAGCTAAATTATTAAACAGCTGACTTGGAAGGGAAGTACAATCTAGCATGTTCTATGCTCAATAGCATCTGAAATGACTCTGCCCAGCTTAAAGAGCATCCCTACTTAAAGCATGAAATTATGTCCATGGAATAAAAAGGGTACAGAGAGGGAAAAGCCAATGTGAATTAAAAAAAAAAAAAAAAAAAAAGGCAAAATGTAACTGGTTTTTAACCAAGTCATTGCTAGCGGATGTATGTAAAAAGAATAGCTTCTTTCAAAATGACTTACCTTTCTTGGGTAAATTCTCTAGAAAGAATATTGTGAGGAAAGAGGTTAGTATTACTTACCCTATAAATGAAAGATTGGCCCAATCTTTTTTATAAGTGAACCTGCATATCAAGTAGTATTCTAAATTCAAATTTTTCCACATGAGATGTATTTCTATCTCATTTAAAGTTGTACCATGTTTAGCATGCTATTTAGCCTGCAGTTATTTATGTAAGAAGCTAAAAATCGGATGTCCTCACATTTCAGAACATTAAACTTTATACTATGAATTTAAAACATGAAATTCATGCTATTTCATATTTTAATGGTTCAATTTTTCAATACTTAATCCATCATAGTATTTCAGCACTAACAATCGTTAAAATGAGTGAATTAAATCCCGAAGGAGTGTGCATCTTGCTATTTAGTCTATTGGACATAGATGTCTACCCAATGTGACTCTTGTGTATTAGACGTAGTGCAAGATTCTTAAAACAAAAAAAAAAGCTAAACAGCCAAGTTCTACTTTGTAGACACACATAGCGGGGAACTCACTGGCTTTTGTTTTAAGTCTGAAAAGCTAGACAAAATACACATCTTCAACTGCTATAATTAGACTTAAAATGTACAAAGTGAACCACAGAGTAACTAAGACAAAATCCTTAATGCTTTTAAGCCCTCCAGGTGAGGTTGCCAAAGGGTGTCCACGTCTCATTCTCTGGATCTCATTGTCACAATCCACCTGTTGGCTAACTCACTTATCTAGAACTGATGTACATTACTGCAATGTAAATAACTCGTGTCATTTGGGTGAAGAGTGGCTGGCGCATGACTGGAAACGACACTGATTGCTCACTTTCTAAATGTTCATACACAAGTGCTTCCAAATCACAAATTATTTGGTCCTCTCTCCCAAAAAGGTCATTTCCAGAGACCTCTTCTCAAACTTGACTGGCCCAGGGAACCCACGAGAGGGGACTGAATTACCCTGCAGCAATAGTTGTGAACACACTGGAGCCACATTTGGAAACTAGGCCATGCCAGGGATGGACAGGACTACTAGGGATACCCAACTCAGAGCTGGCTAAGACAGACATTAATGAAAAAGCAGTATTAGATTGATTTAAAACATTCCAAAATGAGTTATAACATTATCAAATAAAGGCTCAGTTGGTCACTGGGTAAAAGGGTATTTTATTTACATGATTTATCTTAGACTTAGTAACTTTTCATTTCTTTTGATTCAAGATTATATACTAACAAGGGCCAGTTTCTGCCAACAGACCAGTGTGCAGCCTCGAGTCTAGCCCCAACCTTGCCAAAGTTAGACTTCTGCATAACTGAAAGTCATCTCCAAAGGACTCACCCTTCAAATTTTCCCCATTTCGCTCATTTAGATATTTGCACAAAAGACCTACCCTTTGTCTTAAAAGTTACTTGATTCAGACAAAAGAGTAAATCCCATTATAATTCTTCTTCAAGTGATTTTACATTTCCTTTTTTTTTCCAAAAAGGTAGCTGTCAATGTAAATGTGTCATGACACACAAGGGGTTAAAAGTTCAATGTTAACTTTCGACAGCTCCAGGGATGTGATCTGAAATCTCACACTAGCTTCATTATACTATTACTATTCAAAAAGTTATTTTAACCCCAAAGGACAGAAGGGTATCATGTAATTCTTCAGGTCACAAAGCAGCATTGGCTATGGACTCTGTTACAGGTAAAACAACTCGAAGTTACAATTCTGTGATTCCAGTACTTTAGGGAAGAAACAAAATATATATTGGGCTCGGAAGTGTTTGTTAAGCTACAAAGTACTTAATCACCTATGATGGAAGAAGTTCAAGATGACTCATACTTCCACTTAAAAGACTACAAAAGACACAAGCCCACAGAGAAGTAACTGACAGCTGGCTAAATCAGAAGAGAGTTCTAAGTAGCCTGGGGACATCTTAAACAATTACTTGGCCTAGAAATCTGGGTCAGAATTTCTCAAAGCTCCTCATCCTTTCCCAGAAGAAAATGTGATAGTATGTCTTTTATATGGAAATTTCATTGTATATATGTATAAACTTGGTATGGCCTTAATGCTGCAGTTAAGGATTTGTTTGGCTACCACCTTAAGCAGCGTGTTAAGCAATCGCTTCCTTAATGAAACATTTTTACTTCTTACAGACTCTTAATCTTGACCAACCAATCCCCGCTCCACCCCCCACCTCCGCCCTTACTCTTCCCCCTTTTTTGCATGAAGTCATAAAAGTTATGGCAGTTATTTTTTGGCTTGTAAAAAAAAATTCTATTTCTGCAGTTTGAAGATGGAATGTAAAATTTCTGTGATACATGTATATAAAAATATATTTATTGAACCATCCATATACACATATTCATGCTGATTCCAATGGGAAAAAAAATAAAGTTTTCTGAAATTTTCTCTGTGGTTAATTCAGCTGTTACTATTCAACCAACTTTATGTGAGAGAACTTTTGAAATCTTACAATTACCCCAGAAACCTACCATATAATCTGGAAAACATAATTTCACTTGACAAGGCTTGTATGTTATTCATTCAAGAAATATTTATTGATATGCATGATGGGAGATACACAAATGACTCAGACATAGATCCTGCCCTTAAGGAGCTTACAGTCTAGTAGGGGTGATAGAACACATACATGGGATACATAGTCAGAGCTATGTTTCAGTAAGATGAATCTAATATTGGATTTAATGGAGGCTGGGATAAGAAGAGATAAAGGAAGCTGAGAGGCCGTTGAAATTATCTAGATGAGGAGAAAGATGTGAAAGACTGCTGAGGTAGAACTGACAGGACTTAGCCGGAGACTGGATGTGGGAAATAAGAAAAAGGTAAGCAGATGACTTAAGATTTGGGGCGTGAGTGATGACATGAACTGAGAGAACAATGAAGTTGGTTTGTGAAAAGAAATGAAAATTGGCACATAAAATTCTTCTGCATAAAAACAAAGTGCCCAGGATACACTAATTACTCAGATCAGGGATGGAAGTACCTCGAAATGACTAGTGACCTTCCTCCCCCTCCTCTGCCCACTCCTCAAACTTTCCAGCAATCCCCTCTACTATGAAATGTCATAGTGCCTAAAATGTATTCAATTAAGTCCTATCTCTAGGTAAGCCTCCCTTGTGAGAATGAAAACAAATACACCAATTTACTCAACTCAATGAATCATCATTTAAGGACTCTTTCATACAAGTCACTGTACCTTCTGGGGGAATACAGGGATTAATACCCCAGTCCTTGTCCTCTAGGAGCTTATGGTCTAAATAAGGTAGTAAAACAGATACAGGTCATTCTAATCTTAGGTTGAAGGGGTAAGTTATAAACTCTAGGAACACACTTCGTTGTTTTAAATGAAGATTGGGACAGAATCTCAAATAGGAGGGACAATGTGGAAGGGAAGAAGATGAGAACGAATTTGTTCCTTACTTCAAATTCTGGCCAGATCAATCCCCAAAAAGGGGTTCTCCACTCCTGTTGCAAATCTCCTCTCTTATGAAAAAAAATTAGCTCTTGAACTAGGTCTTCAAAAAAATGACTTTGATGGTACGGGACTAGGGGTAGAAGGGGGATGCAGACGTTTGTCTATCTTCAGGGAAGAAAGAAGGCGCTCGAAGCCACGGAGTCAGCAATGCCTGGCATATTAGAGGAACTGGAAGTAGTTCAGCATGGCTGGAGCATCACTTCCATGAAGAATGGGAAAAATTACTGGAAAGGAAGATTAGGACCCTGATGCATGTATGGCACTGCCAGACACTGAACAGGGTACATGCCTAAGACCAATTTGCTGCCCCTTAGGAGCTTACAGTTATAACAATACAAGGTGGGGAAAGCACCACAATGTACAGATTGCAAAATGCTGACCGATTCAGGAGAAAATTACAGCTGAGTTTCAGCTATTAACACATTAGGATACCCAATAGCTTTCTGACAGCTAGTAGTAAACCCATCCCTGAGGGGAGCACAAGTTAATGTCCTTAGACAACAGGCCCTGGTAGAAATGGGCATTAAGACAGTTCTAAGAAAACAGAGAAAACCCGGTAATGAAAACTGAGCTACAGAAGCAACTGGGTAAGCATATAAAATGTGGCTCCTTCCCTTTTTTCCCCACATCCAGACCTTTAACAGCTCTGGCTTCCTACAGTGAACCTAGGGCAGACTGGTAACGCCTGAAGGTGCTCCTTGTTACTTCTACAAGCCAATGTGAGACTGTACTAATAATTCTCTGAGCCATCTAGCCTTTAAAAACTGAAGGGGTTGTATAAATCACATTAGTCCTTTTCAGCACTAACTTTCTATGATTCAAAGAATTCTAGGAGCCTCTCCTGTCTTTTGTGGTAATCAACAGAATGAGAAGAAAGTTTTAAGAATACACTGTTGTTTCTCACTTAAAATTATGATTTTTCTATATAAATCAAATAATTCCTATGCCATTAGCTAAATTCCACCTCCACCCCACTCTTCTTCAAAAGCGAACATCTACCTACATGAATTTATTTTTAACATGACATGTTCTACATATTCTACTTAAATGTGTACTGAATCTTTAAAATAAAAGAAGTCCTTTTCTTCTCCGTACTTCTTTATGCCAGCTTCTTGGTATGTCTTCATTTAAAGGGCCAAATCAGTGTATATTCACACTCTTCACAAAACCATTTAAGAATTTAAACCAAATCCAAAGTTGAACAGGTGACATCAAAGCTTAAGAAAAGCATCAGTAACCAAAATGGTTAATTACAGCAAGTTAAAACTGTTTATATCCAGATTAAATGACATATAATCATCCCTGTAATTACTACCAAAAGTATAGGCAAACTTCTCATAAGTGGGTTTATGAAAAATACTTGTTAAAATAATTCACAGTGAATTTTTGGTAAACATTCCTTAACTTTATTTTTTCAAAAACTAAGACACATTGAATGGACATAAGTCCCTTTATAATCTGTGACACTGGCCACATTTCAAAGTACTGAACATGTATGGATTTCTGTAGTTGGCCAGTTCATGTGGTTCATGGAAGTAACAATGGAACTGATTTCCAATCCTATTTTTTTCTCACAGGGAACTAAAAAAATTACCAAGTTCAAGTGGAAATTGGAGGAGGGGAGACTGTCCAAGGTTTTCTAAACAAATGATATAATCAAAAAGCGAAAAACCTTGATTCTAAGCCCTACATTAGTGATAATTCAAAACTAAAACTGGCTGTTTTAGGTCACCTTTAATAAACTACTTAGGCCATGATGAGAGACTGTTTCATGAAAGCATGAGCATAGCAGTCTAATTTCAGCATTATCCTGTGGGGGATACATAGTCACTAAAAAAGATGTAAATATAAGTTTTATCTAACATGTGCTGCCATTTCTCCTTTCATATAGTCTAATAAGAGTTCACGAGCCTACATATGGTCCTCAGAACCTAATTATCACAGTACACAAATACAGATCCCAAAAGGTGTTACTACCTTAAAACCAGAAATCCTTATTATCTAGTGCCACATGGCCATTACTTTATCAGCAACATTAATCTACAACCTCATCCCACACAAGACACTGTTAAGTTTCTAATACATTCTTTAAGGTTTCTAAAACATTTATGGAAGACTACCTTTAACTGTCTACTGCCCATTTTTGGTACATTAGGCAGTTAGCTAGAACCCCATATTCAAACAAATGTTGAAGTCGCTTCTTTTACAAGGTTCAAAATTGCTGAACTAAAAGGTCATTTGTATGCAGTTCCTGCAGAGATTCTTTTAAGTAGCACAAAAATAAATTTCAATATAAAAGATATCTTTAGATCAGTAGGTTTGACAAATGCAACCATTTACATAAAACAGGCCACTCAGCATAAACAATGGTCTACAAATTTAAACCTCACAGAAAGGTTATTTCCATATAGATTCTAACAAATTTCTTTCTATAAAGTGCCACGTTTTCTACTAAATCATAAACTCTACAAGGATTTTCAAATAGAGATGAAGGAAAGAATCAGAGAATGGCAGTTATAAGCACAAAACACAACTGCTACAAACTCACCTTGATTATGCTATAAAAATATTATCATCCACATACAGAATCCAAGATTGTGCTACATGTATTAACAAACAAAAAAATAATCTAAGAACAAGTTATTGTGTTACCATATAGTCTGCAAATCAAAAGAAGCCCTATAAAAATCAATGTTTACTTATTTTGTTTACCTTAAAAGAAATAGAGAACGGAAATGCTAACTTTGTTATGAATATTTTGTAGACTGGGTCTCTATGCTGTAGTAATTATTATGATCATGTCCTATTATCTTAATGTTGTTCAAATGTAAATAGGTAGGCATTTTGGTTCTAGAGAAAAAGCATCAGTTCTAGAGGCCAGTCTGCTGCTCCTTGCTACATGAATGGCTTGGAGGCCTAGTCAAGTAACTGCTCTGATGTAGTTTCTTCTTTATCTACTTTGAGGGAAATAGCACCTAATCCACAGAGTCGTTGTGAAAATTAATTTTATAACCTAAAACTAAAGTGCAATTCAACTACAACTAACACTGTGGCAGTAACCTACTCATTCAATAGCTCAAAAGTTGAGAATGCAGGAATACAAAAGTAAAGCCCAACCTCAATATAAAAGCAAAAGTATTTTTTAAGTCCCAAGATCTATATATTTTCAAGAGATCATAAAGAACTAAAACCCACTGAACCAAATTAATTTTACCTAATAAGATACGAGGTTAAAAAAAACGGGTGGTGAGTGTTAAGCTCAGTGGAAAATAACTGTACATTGGGCCATTCCTACATATGAGAAATTGTATTTTAAAATCTTAAAAAAGGTTGACTGTGATGAGCTGATGCTGCCTATAGAAAAATCTTTCCCTATTTAATTTCACTTTCTACCTGTGTGAATACATGTATCTCTATGGTATCACGTTTATGCATCAGCAATAATGTAAACAATATCGGGATTCTTAATAGTGTTAACCATGATGCTAAATCCTATTTAGAAAGTCCAAAACTCTACAATCATCCCAACTCCAATGAAGTGAAATTACTGAAGCAAACTTTTGTTTTCCGAGATTATGCAGTAATTCTGTGCAAGTTACAAAGCAGCATCTACACATTGCTACTACCTCTCCAACATTTCTTAAAACCACACGATTGGTACAAATGAAGGAAAACGAGATTATTACTTGCAGTAGATATTATAATTCCTGAAAGAGCTTTCTACTTGCTAATTTGTCTATTTTATTTATCTGTGGCTTTATTTCAAAAGAGTAAGTCTTCTACTCCAGTTGTTCTAACCCACCACTCCACCCACCGCCCATTAGAGGAGTAGAGACCATTCCTATTCTCATCGCATTGATTCATTTTCACAGAACATTTGGCACTGCTGGTCCCCACCCACTAAATGCCCGACGCAGTGTCTTCCCTCCAATACCACACATTTCCAAATGTCCTCTAGGATAGAATAACCAGCTCAAGATGAATATCACTGCATCTAGTTGGTGCCCTTAAACCCCTGAGTAGGAAAAATTCCTATTTTGAAATGTATGTTTTAGTATTCACTTCTGAAAAATGATTTCTAGGTTATCCATAATTTATGATCTTAATACTCCAAAAATAACTCAGGCTGTTTTTTTTTTTCCACCACAAGCTTAATATAAGCTACAGAAGTACAAGCTGAATTTCTTCCAATTATCACTAGCCTGAGACAAATTAATTGGTTACCAAATAATTACTTAAACTGACTCCCAAAACAGCCATGTGACTCCATTATATAAGTCTCTTTCTGTGAAGGAGATGTTGCCAATTTTCAAATATTTGAGGTACTGCGGACCAACTGATAACATCAAACTTCATTTTAGTTTAAGACTACACCCTTAAGCAAACCTAGTTTCCCAGTAACAGCAAAACAAAACATTCCTATTCCTACTCATATACTGTCCTCAAACAACAGTCCTAAAGATGAACACTGTTAAGAAGAAAATAAATAAGTTAAATCTGACAACCTCGTTGCCCTTCAGTTAGTAATGACAAGCAATCATACAAAGCCTTGCTTTTACAAATGTGTAAACAAAACCTTCACCCACCTCACACACAGCACTCAACAAACAACATACTATGTAAAACGAGCATTAGTCTATATTGCCAGATTAAATTTTCTTCCAGAAATATTTTAATAAAAATTGGCCATTTCCAAGAATCACCCACTGCATGTCCATCAATAAAAGAGAACCATAATAAAATATAAAATTTACCATATGGCTATGATTTAAAGGAAGAAAACTAGCAGACACTCAAGCACATCAGCAAAATCCAATATTAAAATCACATTCCTCCTCATGGGCTATGATTAGAATTCTGAACAGATATCAAAATAAAACAATACAAATGCTGAACTATTTAGGTCAAAGGACCTCTATAGAAGCATCTATCCTCAAAGGCATTCCAGTTTGAGACTCAATTTCAGAATAAGGCATAACAAATAAACAGAAGACGTACAAGGTTGAAAGAGGGATTCTACAATTCCCAACATACTCTGAACCTGAAAAAACAAATCTAGACGTTTTATTATTTTTTCTTTAAACAATCGCCAAGACTGGAATCAGAGATAAATAGAAGGCACACAGTTTTGCTCTGGTTTTGAATTATTCAGATTGGGGGAAGGGTAGTTTTGTTTTGTTTTTTAGCTTTTTTTTTTACAAATACAAATTAAACATGAAAAAAACTACTTCAAAAAAACCTAACAATTCAAGAAAAGCATATCAGTTATATTCTAGACATTTAAAACCTATCTCACAATTTAAATTTCAATGGTAAAAACAGGTTTTAGAATTGTTTTGTGATCACATATCAAAGAAAAAACTCTAACACCTTTTATTCAGTTTTTAACCATACCAGTGAAAATCAAAACTGTCAATTTTTCCAATGGCAGTTTCTCCACACCAGAAGGTAGTCATGACTCTCAAAGAACAATCAGGGTTTTTCCTGCCTTCGAAATGTTTATCAAATCCTGTATTTCTCAAAGACTTTTGAAACACGTAGAAAATAAGTAAGAAATATCCCAATGTCAGTAATAAGTGAGACACATTCCTTTGGGAAATGGCTGTTAAAAAAAAAAATCCAGTCTGTATATGCAAAGTAAAGCAAGGAAATCAGTCTTTTTTTTTCTTCTTTAAAATTCATTTTTCCTAAAATATCATTCCACAAAATTGGAAGTGAAAGACTAAAACGTGAGGGGAGGGGAAGGGAGGGAGGGGAAGGGAACACACACCATTAACACAAAAAGTAAAATTGTACAAACGTAAGCAGTTTTATGAGACCAAGGTCATACTGCAAGATACCAAAAGGTGGATGAAGAAATTCACCATTCTGCAGGAGTGGGGTTTGCACTGCTGCATGAAGATCAGTGAAGAAAAATTCACTGCCTTGGAGCAACTCCCCTTCCCACTCCAAATCCTGGTTTCTGCACCATGCCACCACGGGGAGGGCCTCTCATTCCACCACCCAGCCCACCTCGAGGGCCTCCGGGTCCCCGTAGGCGGTTATCTCGCCGGTCCCCTTCTCGGGCAGCTCGAGTCTTCTTCTCTTCCACATTCAGACGGACCTCACCTCTGAACATGATGGGCTGTAAGAGTCAAAGTGAGCAGAATTACACACAGTGCCAATGTGCTACCAACTATCGAAGATAAAGCAAAGCTATTATAAAGAATCAGCAGCTTACAAATCACCTATGCTTTCACGGTTGTTTTTGTTTCAAATTCTGAACACATAAATGTCCTCCATTAACAAGTACATGGAAAGATGGTCAGGTATGCAAACTAGTTCAAAAAAGTCCATTTAAATAGCACAGCAGCACAAGTAAGTCTCATTGTGCTTATATTAAAGTATATCTTATTTTCCCATAAAATCACATAAATAGAATATAAGAATTGTCAACTTCTTTATGGATTGGTAGGCTTAGAATAAAACCCCATCAAAACCTAATGTGGAAAGATTGTGCTGCACGTATTTATGCAAAGTACATATACATCTTAAAAACATCGTTTATTTCATCTAAATTTAAGAAAATGCTATTTGCCTCAATAGATATTTGGAAAATATTGAAGACAATAAAGATAACATGTCTTATTGAAAGGAAAAATAGATATATCCACACTAAGTCTTTGGCCTTTTTTTTCACTCAACAGAGTTTAAATAGAAAACAAAGGGCTACTTAAGATTCCAGTGACTTCAATGTACACTCCTCACTAGCACTCCCTGGTTTTCTAATCGTGATTTTTAAAACATATCTAACAGTACTTACTATGCAAAGAAGTGTTCTATATGCTTCACTTTTATTATCTCTTTTATCTCTTCACAACAACCCTCTGAGAGTTGTTGTACCTATTTTAGAAGACCAGTGAATGAAGGGCCAGAGAGGTTAAGAAACTTTGCATGATGGAAGAGGCATACGAACCGAGGCATCCTATTTGGAAAGTATAAGCTTTGAACCACTATGTTACATGGAAGTATGTCAAACACCATGGTTATCGGGTTTATATAAGCTATTCTGTACTCATAAAAAATTACTGAAGGGAGGATGGTAGATTTTATCAATACAATGAGATGAGGGAAAAGCAAGCTATAGTTGAAGTCCTCAAAGTATAAAGGTGTAATCTGAAAGTACACATAAAAAAAAAGGCTTCTTTTGGGCCAATTTATATTTTAAACTTGGATTAAATTTATATTTGTACATTTATATATATAATACTTAACGCAAATTTTTTTATATACACACTATATAAATCACTTCACACACAATCTGAAACGTTGTTCCCAGCAATGTTCTAAATAGGAAGAATCAAATCATATATAAGTCTGAAAGATTAAGGAAAGACAGGCTGAGGCTGAGATGTTTTAAAATGTAGTTATGAAAGTCATCTCTGAGGAGTTACCTAAGGGTAGAAGCAATCTGAAGGAAAAAAGGTATCAGACATACTCACAGCCCTTTTTCTAAGGAAACTGATCTCAAACAAACAATTCTTATGCATGAAGATGCCATGGCTTACCCACATTCATAAAGTAAAACAAACCCCTTATCTCAAGCAATTCTAGGAAGCCAGCTATCGGGTCTGACCTCCTTTGGCCCACTGGGATGATCATACACTCTTAGAAAGTATGAATTCAAGGCTGTACCAAAAAGGTTTCCCACTGGATCTACTGCAAGCTCAATGATGGATTTATCCACAAAACCTACTGGAGATTTCTGGGTTTGGTATTATGTGACATTGGTGAGATAAGCCACTGTTCTGTCCTCATTTCTCAGTGTTGTGTCGATGCTTCCCAAAGGCAGTGGTCAGTTTGAAAGATAATGCACACTTGCAGATTAAGGCTCACATAATGTTATGACCAAAACAAACTTTTCAATATACCCATTAACATTCAGGAGAACCTCTAAGAAATAATGATCTACAATATTTCTATTACATAGCTAATAAAATTTGTAGTTTAATTTGCAGAGACTGAAAGCAGATTAGTGGTGGCTAGACGCTGGGGAGAGAGAATATGGGGGATGGGAGAGAGACTGCTTAATAGATAAGGGGCTTACTTTTGATTTAAATGTTTTGTTAACTAGATAGGTGATGGTTGCACAATAATGTGTCAATACCACTGAATTATAAATTTTAAAAGTTATTGTTCATAGCAATAGTAATATTAACAAAAATAGTCCCAGGCAGGGTGACTCCAAACCCAGACAATTTATGGAATAAAAGCAGAAGCTCCTCACAGTTATACTCAGACAATAGTTATGTACCAAGACTTCCCTGGTCAAACTGGCTCTTCCCTGGCTCTTAAGTTATCTTAGCTAAATGTAACATTGTATTTCATCTACACCAGAAGCCACCACCAAGAAAAGGAATTTGCCTAAGTCTCAGAGCACTGATAATTTATTAGTTATTTCATTCTCATCATTCACTAATTCGAAACCTGTTATTCAGACATTTTTGTTTTGCTAAACTCTCAGGCAGTTCTTTTAATAATGGTTGACTATGATGGAATATATTACTCAAACATATTGGAGTAAATTGCACTTTACATAAACTTTACATAAAGGGCATAGTTGTAAAGATGAACACACTCTTATTGGGGGGGGGGGAAATATATGAAAAACTGCTTACCCTGTTGCTGAGGACCTTCTGAACAGGTTCAGAATCATCAAACACAACAAAACCAAAATTGGGTAATTTCCCACCACTGTTAATGCGCAGCTCAACCACATTCCCATATTCTGCAAATGAAATACAAATTCTCAAATAACTTACTACAACATTTCTTTTAAATATTACATGCGTACTATGATAGCCTCTAGACACATGTGGCTACACAGCACTGGAAATGTGGCTAGCCTGATGTGCTATAAGTACAAAAAGACTTAGTATGGGAAAATGTAAACTATCTCATATTTTTACATGTTGAAATGACATTTTAGACACATTGCATTAAATAATTATATATGTAGTTCATCTTCTATTTCCATTGGGCAGTGCTGCATTACATGAATCTAGTGTTTAAAACTCAATTACCATCTACAGCCACGCCACCCTGAACAAGCCCCGATCCCGTCTGATCTCAGAAGCTAATAAGCAGGGTCAGGCCTAGTTAGTACTTGGATGGGAGACCACCTAGGAAGACCAGGTGATGTAGGCGTAAAAAATAAAAAATAAAAAAAAAAAGGGATTGTAAGCTGACAAGGTCCTTGCAATCTGTAAATGAATGAATGAATGAATGAATGAATAAAATTTTAAAAACTCAATAACCTACTTTGAAAGAAATCTTTAAGCTCTGATTTGTCCACCTCATGAGGTAGATTGCCAATGAAAAGTTGGTGACTGTCAGGGTGTCTCACAATTCTTCGGGGTTCAACATCGCCTTGCTCACCAGCCTCCCGAACTTAAAAACAGCAACGAAAGACAAAGAACACATCTTTCAGGCCGATATTTTTTTCTCTACCCTAAATAAAGGTAATTCTATCAACTCCACAATTCTGTTTTAAGTAAACAAATATCAATCACTCCCCTTGCCCCACCCCTGGCAAAATAAGCTCTCACCTCAAAATCCCCCAACCAGAAAAGTCACCCTTCTGAGCTCTTACTTGGTCTAGGTCCCCTCTGGGGAGGAATATTTATTCGTTGTTCTCGAACTCTTTGATCCCTCTGAGGCCTCTGTGGTGGAATCTGAGATTCAGGTTTAGACTCTGGACGAGGCTGAAAAATTTGTAAGTTAACTTTTGTGTGAAAACAAAGCAAGTTGACTTTTTTTCTTGTGAAGTTCTCTCATTCTCTAAACCTCTATGAAACCACATTACACAAAATACAAGTAAATTTGCCTTTATATACAAGCTCAATTAGAAACTCACCTGTGAAGCTGGTACTTTAACAACATGAGGTGGTATCCCAGTAACTGGAACGGCTCCACTGGGTGGAAGGTTCTTACTGGTCACAGATGCCCAGGAAAATGTCTAAGGTAACAACACCAGCACCAGATGATTACACCATATATCAAAACAACATAAAAGCTATTGGCTCTTGATTTCTTATACGTAACATATGCATCACGTTTTCATAGGCAAGATGCAGTTTATAAATATCTTGAGATTCCCTTTTCCCTATTTACAAATTTAGTACTAAAATTATTTAGAATTACAAACATGACCCAATTTCACCAACTTTAGAATGATCTTTAACACTTTTTCAATCCATATCAAAATCACCAAATCCTATTATTTAACTCTTAATTATCTTCTCTCCATCTCAACTACCATGACCCTAGTCTAAGATACTATCATCTCTCTCCAGGAATATTATTATAACCACCTAGTACACAATCTAGCCAACCTACTTTTCTACCTGCAAGCTAAAGTCATCTCACCACTTCTCTCCTACTCACCTACTGGCTAAAGGAGAGACCAAGAACCCTATCCATTTTACAGATAGTTCCCATTCCTAAAATACCACCACCATACAGACATTTGAATTAACTGCTAAAAATGCATAAATGATGTTATGTAAGAACACTGACCCCATAAATACAACTCTAAAACATGTTCCTTCTGAGTAACAAATGGAAAGGTTCTGTTGGTTCAGTGAACATCATCGCACTGTGACTCAGGAGGAGTAACTGAAAAGCTTAAATATTTGAAATTAAGTATTCTAATTTATACTTCTACTGTAAAGTTATCCTCAATTAAATTTCACGGAAAAAGGCTGGCAAAGTCTGTTGTGCCATGTAATTTTTTAAAAGATACATTACCACTTTCTGTTATAATAAGTATGTAATAACTGTAATTTAAAAGATGAAATATTAAAAAGATGATGGGTTGTTGATATGGTGGTAAAAATAAGAAAGCACCTGAAATTTTTGGTCTAAAAAGTATTCAAGTTTCCTTAGAGGGGAAAAACAGTTATTTTTGATTTTATAAAGCAATACGCAACTTCTAATCTGAGGCATGGCTCGACATGTAAGAAATTTCTCTGAACCACCAATATGTAAATGCACCTACAAAGGAAAACCAAATAATAATAAAGAAGAGAGAGTTTTAAAAATAAACGAAATAGAATAAAAATGAAGGCATGTTCCATACCCTCAGGTCTTCCTGCGCTGTTTGAGCTATGTCTGTAGGTGCTGGAGAAGAACTCTTCTGAGCATCCTCAGGAGCAGTTTCTTCCAATACTGGCTCAGACTTTTCCTCTTGGATTTCAGATACGGGTTCTTGCTCCGATTCTGGTTCAGGATCAGGCTCTGGTTCAGCAACAGGTTCCTCTAAATGTTCTTCCAAGTCATTGCTTTCACAGGAAAATTTGAGAAATATCATTCTGCCTCCATTGATTTAGCTAGTAACTCCCAAGTATTTATAAACTACAGAGACCTGAACCCAAAAAAGTTCTTAGAAATACATTTCAGTATTAAAACACTTTTCAGAAAAATACTCAATGAGCAAATCTTAACTACTATCAGACTAGCTAAATTCTCGTAAGTAAATGCATGAAAATGGATTAAAATGAACCAAATCACTGTTTCTCAGAATCCCCAAACTATTACAATTTACCCATCACACATCACAAAACTCTAATAGGCTATGGCTGGAGAGGGGAAAGGATTGTTGAGTTGTTCTATGGGTACAGTTTCAGTTTGGAAGGATGAAAAGTTCTAGAAAAGTGTTATACAACCACATGCATACACAGTTAACACTACTATACAGCACACTTAAAAATGCTTAAGATGACAAATTTTGTTATGTGGTTTTTACCATCAAAAAACTCATAATAAATAAAAACAAGGAATTTGAGAAAAAAAGACAATAGTTATGATTCAGAATAGTTCTTTACACCTCCACATAATCAGTTTGTTAAAGCTGCAGGGGTTTTCCCCCATAAAATTCTAGTTTAGTAGGTTTGTGGTGTGACAATAAATCATTTTCAACAAGTAACCCAGGTAAGTACTGAGGTAATTCATCACCACACCTGGAGAAAAATTTCAAAATATCCTTTAAGCACTGAATATTAATGTTACTGCTATCATATGGCAACAAGTAAATCCTGTATAAATTTCTATTCCTAGCAAACACACTTCTGTTCCACTGTAGATTAAAAAAAAAAAAAAAAAACAAAACCCTAAGATAGCCACACATTTATTGTCTGAGTTAATTAATGAAATTCTTTACTGCTACTAAACTCATGTCTGAATTTCTATTAATTTATGCCTGATCTCTAAATAAGTCCTTATCACCCAGAAACTAAACCAAAAAGCAACTGGTAGATACTATTTAAACAGTCCTCTTAGAGCAATCTTTAAACACATTACAGATATTTTTTGGTTCGAAGATACAAAAAGCAAAACCTTTCTTCTGAGAAATTATCATTATTCTCTGAGATAATACCTGAGATTACATGACTGTCTTCCAACAAAGAGAAAGACTAGACAACCCAAGTTCTCATGCAGCTCTGGACAGATAAAGGTTTCCTTACCTGACAGTCTGATCATAGAAAGTCCCAGAATCATCGGGTACCACCTCAGGTGTCTGCTGTCTTTCTTCAGGTTCTTCTACTTCTTCCTCAGATTCTAAGGGAGATAAGAAATTTAAAGTAATTTGTGTTTATTACTTGATTCACAAATATACTTAATTTCACAATGTTCATAATAAAAAAGGCAATAAGAAAAGCAGATATATATAAAAATGTAAAGTAAGTAAGGCAACTTGGTAAAATTATGGCATAGGCTTTAATAACAGAATTAAAGTAATTATAGTGTTTGTGTTAAAAACATGGAATCTGAAGTCATATTGCCAGTAATCTAATACAGGCTCTACATGGCAGTGCCCTAATTAAATGGGAACGATAGTACTGAAAGTACTTATTTATAAGGCTACTGTATTACAAAATAAATATGAAACACTTGGAGTCTTCTCAGCCATATAGAAATTGTCTTGAGAAAATTCTCCATGGGTATCTTGTGTTTCTATACATTTTACAATTGGGGAAATAGCTACCCTTTGTTTTAGACTATCTTTTAAGAACATTTACACAGCAAACAACCTCAGAAAATAGTTTCTCCCTCCAGAGCCAAGAGAAGGCTTATTTACTGCCCATTATAAGATCTGGGTTCCCTAAACTTAAGGTTCCACTCTTGTAATGCACCCTACTGCAATGCAGGTATCATATGGACTTCTTCATATTGTATGGAAACAGTGGCAAAAATGCTTCTATAGCTGCTGTGAAAAAAACCTACTTCTGACCTAGAAGTTTTGTCTTCTACCAAAATCCATGAAGTAGGCTAACCTATTAGCTTCAAGTAGGTTTAAAACTCAGACCCTTCATGTCTTGACAATTAGAAGTTATTAATAAAGAATATGAAGTATAGTGAAAAAATTCAAGAAACCCATATTCTCTTCAGGACAACTGATGCCATCAAAAAATTTAGACAAGTAACTTACCCTCCTGAGGCTCAGTGACAAAACCACCAAAGACCTCATCTTGGTATCTGAAGATATCATTGTGAACGTAGAACTTGTTTGCAACAGATCCCTGCAATGCCAACAAAAAGTTTTCACTTATTCAGCAGACTTTTAAAAACCAAATCACCCCATACCAGTGGTTCTCAACTGAGGGCAATAGCGTTTCCACAGAAGCCACTTGTAATATCGAGAAGCACAACTGACAATTATTGAGTACAGGGCAGGTATACTGCTAAACATCCTTCAATGCATAGAACAGCCAGCCACAACAAAGACTTATTCAGCCCAAAATATTAATAGCACCAAGACTGAAAATCCCTGCTCCACATTATGCCTGTTAAAATAAAAACTACACTCAAATATATGGCTTGCTTTAAATACCACTAGATGGATATCCAAAAAATTGATAAAGCCACAGCCCATGCCTCAACTAATTTCTACAACAATAAATACCTTACTACCAACTGCAGCAGATATTTAAAATTCCCTAAATCTGTATCCAATACTATTGACACAAGCACTCAAGGGTGATATATAGCTGAAAAGGTTTGCCTACACCAGATAAGACACATTTGAGTCTAAATCCAACTATGTTGATTACTAAGTTATTCAACTTCTAAGGCTGTTTCCTCATCTGTAAAAAGGGATACCAACATATACCTTAGAGCTTTAAGTATCAAATACGATAGTTTATGTAACAATACAACATACTAAAACTATGAGTCCTCCTCTTTGAAGGAAAATAAAAGAACTATAAGTACTTACAATTGGCGATCATATCCCACATGATTCCTTGCATATTTAAAAGCCCATCAACAGTTTTATATTGCAGATAATCTAAGCCTTCCTCTAAATATCTTGACTAAAATGATCTCATAATATTTTATATTCAAACATTAAAATGATAGGGTTTTAGATTCACTATCCTAAATAGAAAATTTATCTTAAGGGTAATTAGAGAAAACATTTAATCAGCAAGTCCTCATTGAGCCACTTCCACATGCTTATATAGACAGGCTACCTGCCGAGGCTCAGCTACTTGCATTATGTTGACTAATGCAATTACTCAACATAAATCTGTGGTCCTTTCATGATAAGCGTAATAACTAAAAGGAGCCAAGGCTCCTTAAGAAAACAATTGTTTCAAGAACTGGGGCTGGGGCCGGGACAGGGACAGTGCCTAAAAGTTATAAAGATGAACTTAAAATTACCAAGTTTTCCACCAAAAACAAAGAAACAAACAAAAAACACAAGGGAGTTCATACTTACTACATCAATATAAAGTTAGCAATGGACTAAATCCATTAAATGAACAAAGACTCCATGAGTGATTAATAGACAGGAGATGAGGCAAAGTTCTCTATAATAGAACACCAACTAATAAATATAGAATAACAGAATCAGATAATCACCATTTGTAACCATCAGAGTAGCAGTTGGTTCCAGTGAGAATCATCAATGAATGCAAAAACTAGTACTTAAGTTTGATGATAAACACAATATTTACATTGTCTCAAGGAATCACCCACAATTACTTACTTATGAGAAAAGTAGAAATACTAATTTTATGGTGATGAAACCTGCTGTCTACTGAACACCACAGCAACTAAATGATCAAAGTTAACATTACTAAATATTGGGCTGACTGACATCAAGAGTCTCCCTAATGTAAGGCAGTGAAAGACACGTGTATAGCCTACATCTAATCACAAGTTATCAGACACTTCACACTGAGGCATTCTATGCATTAACTTGATCGCACTTTTCAAAAAATGCCATAAAAAACACAAGGTTAAAGAATTTGCAGATTAAAGGAGACTAAGGAGACATGATACCTATATACAATGTGTAATCCTGGACTGAATTTTGGACCGGGGTTGGGGGTGATTACTAAAAAGGACATTACTGGGACGACAACCATAATTTAAATATTCACAATAGATTAATAATTGGATTGCATCAACACTTCTTAAATTTGATGACTGTGCTATGGTTATGGAAGAGATTTCCTTATTCTCAGGAAATGCTCAGTTAAAGATCTAAGGATGAGTAGGCATGACAGTTCCAACTTATTTCAAATGGTTTAGATTTTAAAATGGTAAGTAATATAATAGTGTATGTTAGCAATATTTTAATAAAATCTTTAAAAATGAAATGATAGGTAAATATAAAAAATTGTAAAAGAATTATAAACATGTAAACAAGTGTTGACAGTGGCTCTAAGTAAGGAGTATACAGGAGTTACTGTGCTGTTATTACAACTTTTCTGTAAGTTTGAAATTTCAAAATGAATAGTTTTTAACAAGAGAAGCACAACATTTCACTGTATTTTTTCATACCTCAGGAGCAAGCACAAATGTCTGCATGAACCTCCTCAGAGCCTGGTTGTTATTAGAGAGCAACCCCATCACCTGGACCACCACACCATCGTTCAGCGTGGCATGAGCATCAACATGGCGAATCTTAGTATGGCAATTGGTGAAGTTTTGTGACATCACCTTCCTGTGGATTTCCTAAAGAATCAAGGCAAGAGTTAATGCCTTAAAATTTATACAATCCCCGACAAAAAAAAATAACACACTTTCTAACACAAAACGTAAAAGAATTTACATATTTAAAATATAAGCTACACAGATACTTCTAATTTGTCTTAATACAGTATACTCCTCTTGACCATGCCTAAGCCTTTTAAAATATTATCCTTAATTAACATATCTAAAAAATGTTTACAACAAATGATTCCCCAGGCTAAAACAAAGAATTTAACTTCAGAATATATCACACAAAATGAGCAAATGCAACAGCATAAGTTTTTCAATGACTATATTAATAGTCACTGAATACCTAAATTTCTAAAAAGTTGAGAAATTTTATCTTTAATATCAGCAAATCTATTAAGCATGTATCCATCTCAATTTTATGGGTTATTTTCTAACTGCCTAACAGCCCTTAAAGCCTGGTATGCTTACCTTCTGTCCATAGACCGCATCTGCTGGCTTTCCATTTGAATCCAATCCCCCATGGACGTAAGAAGAGTTCTTTCCATAAAATCTGTAAAATAGAAAGACAATTTACTTGTCATCTTCAAGTATCCTAAGACCAGGTATTTATTTTTCATGTTTGGTACCTAACTGTCTCACTGGTAAGTTCTTGGAGGCCGGAAAGTGTTTTCTTTTCTATCTTTGCAGGCAGTCATAGATTTATCCCCTACATGGGTCAACACTTGCTGAATGGGAATGGATTTGGCGAATGAGGCAGAACACTTATTTTTTAAGTCACAAGCTCCAGGTTTCAAAGTAGGATAATCAAGTTGGGAAGGATCCTGTAGTTCATATCAGAAAAGCCACTTAAAACAGAAGTTCGTTTTCACTAAAGAAGAAATCAGGCAGTTTTTATATAGATAAATCCATCTATACTCTCCAGAGTTGGAGAGTCCTTTTATATCTAAGAATGCGTATGAGAAGTTCCCATTAAAAACCCAGTGGCTTGTGCAGGTGGGTTTTGGCAGTTTTTAACAATTTTGTTGGTGCATTAAGAGCTATAGACTTTAATTCCCATGGCTTTAATTTTGCTCTAGCCTCAATTGCTTTGTTTTCATTACAATACTATACACTGGATCAGAAAAGCCACATACTCACCTATCCACCTACCCAAAGGAAACACCCCAACCCAGGGATAACCACACTACAAGGATTTCTTGATATCTGCACTCTAGATAAAACAATTTTTCACAAATAAGCACAAATAAGCCATTCTACAACCTGATTCTGACTTCCCCTGCCCCTGCCAAAAGGGGAAGAGATGTGTGCCAACAAGAACCCCATGTCTACCTTTGAATTGTGAAAGTTATTAAAAGATTGTACATCAGGCAGTAAAATCAGTTCACTAAGCCACTTTTTATTATCTCTAAGATGTACTTCAGAAATGAAATGTGAAAAAGAGGATGTCTTAAAATCAGTATCAACATGAAATATATAAATGCACTAGGTTTCAACTCCTACTCCTTTTTAAAATGAAATTTATCTAACTTGTAAGGACAAAATAAAATTTTGACATAAAACAAACAAACAAAAAAATGGTTGGAGACTTTTTCCATCACTTTATAGTCATGTGAATACTAGCAAATTTTTAATTCCTTAGCATCTTTATCTGCAAAATGAAGTTAACTTTCCTACAATGCCTTACTAAAAGGTTTTGGAAAAGAACAAGAGGAAAAGGTGAAAGTGTTCTGGAAATCAAAGCTCAAAAAAACCTCAAGAGATATTTTTCATTTCTCAGTTTATAATGGAACCCTCACACAGTGCTGGTGGGAATGTAAATTGGTACAGCCACTATGAAAAACCCTCAAAAAATTTAGAATAGACCTACCATATGACCCAGCAAATCCCTCTTCTGAGTATCTATCTACTTGACAAATTTGAAAACACTTATTCATAAAGATATATGTACTCCTATGTTCACTACAGCATTATTCACAATAGCCAAGACATAGAAACAATCTAAGTGTGTGTATGTGTATACACATATACATACACACACATATATACATAAGTACATATATACATACCATATTTTCTATATCCAATCATTTTATATACCATACACACACAAAACTAGAATACTACTCTGTCATAAAAAAGATGAAATATTGTTATTTGTGACAACATGGATGGATCTTAACAGTATCATGCTGTTAAGTCAGATGGAAAAGAACAAGAACCATATTTCACACATATGCGGGATATAAAACAAAGCAATAAACTCATAAAGACAAACAGAATAATGGTTATCAGAGAGGGATGGGGAGGACAAAGAGGGTAAAGGGGGTCAAATATATGGTAACAGAAGACTAGACTTTGGGTGGTAAGGACACAATGGAGTACACAGTGTGCTGTATAATTATATATAGGTCTTGTATTATAAAGTTGTACACCTGAAATTTATATATTGTTAAATAATGTTACCCAATAAATTTAATTTTTAAAACTCGAATATAGGAAAAAAGAATTTTTTATTTTCTTTTGCACCTAATAATCATGTGCTATTCAATATGCAAGCTGGTCAAAGTATAGAGGGAAAATAGTTCTGGTCCAGCAAATGCACATTTTGGACTTTCTAAGAATTTTAACAAGTCCACATTAAGTAGACTTACAAGTTTTATATAATGCAGCACTGTTGAAATAATGGAAGCAACTCATTAGTAGAGGATTAAAGTGTGCTACATCTCTATAAAATAAAAACTTTGTGGATACTAAAATTAATTTGATACATATGTTACTCATGTAAGATGACCCCAGATTATTAAAAAAAAAAAGCTAAAACACAGTGACATTAAACAAGCATAAAGCATGGTTTTATCTAATATTTATTTCATTTTTAATTTAGAACAAGTACGTTTCAGATTTCAATTAAAAAAAGTTTTTTGCTTTGAATTAAATATAAAGAGACAGAACAGATTAAATATTCAATTGATCCCTTACTAAATAGTAACATTCAACAAAAACAGCAAAAAAAAAAAAAACAGAAAACCATGAGTAATATACTTTTACACTTTCAGGCATTATTTTTCTGATAATGTAAGTTTTTATATCTTAGTCCAATGTTTTAATATTTGTATATCCTATTTTAAATTATATAATTTTAATAGCCACAATTTATTGGTACTTATACAAAGCACTATTATGTAACAACCCTACAAGGTGCACAATGAATAAGAGAATTTCAAGAATAAATACCCACATACTAAAAAACAGCATTAGATGATGCATGGAGAAAAAATGTTTTACCTGTGTAGCATGTCTGGGGCCTGGTTCAACAGTGTGTAATATTGTCTAACAAATTCCCGCCCGACCAGCAGGGGACTAGGCTTCTCCATAACCATTGCTTTGGTCAATTCAACCTGGAAAAGGAAAAGAAATATGTTCAACCTGAACGACCAAGTACAAGGGGGAAAATGGCAGGAGAAAAGAGACTTACTTAGCTAAAAGCAACTCAAAGTAAGACAAGATCACTTCAGCAATTCTCAGTTTTAAAAAGGAATGAGATTCTAAACATTCAAATTTATTAAAATCAGATAAATACTAAGGGGCGGAAGAATCACTATGAAGAATTTAATTCATGATTCCCAATATCCAATTTTCTTAAACTGAATATAAGAACCTCATAGGTACATATTTCCATCATGCATCCTATCACAATTCCCCTAAGTTATCAAACCCAATTAAGAGTGTTTCAGTTGTAAGATTACAAACATATTCCTATTTATGGCATTATGTGATTCAAGGATGATAAAATCAAAAAATAAATATAGCTTAGACATACAGGCACATACCATCACATTTTTAGTAAAACTAAGTCTGAGAAATATTTAGCATCTTTAAAAAGACACCATAAAAACCAAAAGTTCAAATGTTTAATTTATTCTATAATGGGACCAAAAATAATCTAAAAATATAGGCAAAAGTTAACAAACAAAATGTATTTACTCAACAATAATCCCTACCACCTCGAAATTCTGATTTAAAGTTAGTGCCTTTAAGTGTTAAGAAAGGCATCTGACACATAGCTAAGTCCTTAATTATTGTCAATTATTTAAGGATAAATTTTGGTGGGGAGACGTCTACAGCCATGCCACCCTGAATAAGCCGATTCTGTCTGATCTCGGAAGCTAAGTAGGGTCGGGCTTGGTTAGTACTTGGATAGGAGACCACCTAGGAAAACCAGATGCTGTAGGCGTAAAAATAAGTAAAAATAAAAATAAAGGATTTTTAGGTGACAAGGTCCTTGAATCTGTGAGGTCAACCAAGGGTTGCCTCATCTAAAAAATAAAAAAAGATAAAAAGAAAAAAAAAATGGCATGAGATAATCCCAACTTTTCATTTGAAGAAATAAAATCATCTTGAATTTAAAGGCAAAGAGAGGGATATGTACAAATTACAGTATAAAAATGTCAAATTTTATTTCAGTTTTCTTAAAGGATAAAATGGATTCAATTGGTCAATTTCTACACAAGGAATCTGTGGAGATATGTTTATCCTCATCTAGTACATTTCTGCATTATTCTTGAATACCTGTGTCATTTACTACTTATTTCACCAAAATCTAAGAAATTAGTTGAAGAACTGTTTAATTTCCCCCCAAATAACAGCCACTATGGTATAGAGCTTCCAGTCATACTGGAAGGTAATTTTCCTGCAGGCATGGTTATGAGTATATCAGTAACAAGAATTTGAATCCTAGGTCTTAAACTAAAATACTTAAAGTAGACTAACCCGAGGCAGAATGAGAAACATTTTTTCCCTTGGCTGTTGGTCTAGAAAAAAGATAATTTCAGATGTTCTTACTGATCCTAGCTTCTTCAGAACTTAAAAATTATGATTGGACATTAGCAAATCTTAACAGTCTTCTGGCCTATGGTTTCTGAGTTTTAAAATATTCCATTAATTCAATTAAACCAGCGCAACGAACTTTTTTTACATATGAGCTCCATATAAATTTTCCTTTATCAAAAGGGCTTAGCTACTCTATTTGAAAACCACTAACATCTGACCCAATCACAACCACTGTGATTCTGTGATGTTCCCAGATTTTACAACTTATTTCAGAAATGGAAGACAGCTCTCCCAATTCCTCAGAAACTGGTAAAGTTAATATCATTTTCGATTCCATTAAGTTGTACTTACATATTTTCTAATATATACAGAAGCTGAACAGAAAGTTTTGTTTCCTTGTCTCATCCAAAATATACAATATATCGACAATATAAAAAGCAATGTAAAGGGAACCTTCAAGGTCAGATAAATCAGAGAAAGAAAACAGTACACAATAAGTAAATTCCTATCTTCTTACTCTAATTTCACTATTCTCTTCATTACCACCTGCTCTTAACCACTAGTCAATATTACAAATGTCATCATTACTAGACTAATAACATCAACCAAACTGTATCTGTTGACTCTGATGAGTAGTTTCATTGTAATATAAATTTCTAAATAACATTTTATCAAATACTACTTCTCACATCCAATCTTCCTATGCAAAATGATGAAAATTCTTTCAGTTGTATATCAAAGGTAAGAAAAATTAAAACCTATAGACCACCTCTAGACCTCCTTTCCCTTTGAGACTACCACAATCAAATTAAAATAAGCTCATTATTGGTTTAATTCCACCATTATCATCAACATTTTATTTCAGGTCATCGCCATAAAGCCAAGTAAATAAAGTTAAACATATTTATATGCTAAATTGATCTCCATCTTGTTTTTCCTGTCAGAATTCTGAAGCTTGTCAGAGAAATTCATGTCATTCACCAAGTTTCCAAACAATTTTCTTTATTAGTTTAACAGTTTAATATAATTGAATATTTTAGAAACTAAGTTCTCAGTTAGCATTTTTTAATTTTCCAAACAGATGGTGCTTTATTTAGGGCTTAAATTTTCAAATTTAGAAACACACAATACAGATATGTTGAAGTTAAATTTCAATACTCCAGTACTAAAGTTACAAGTTTTAATGTCAGTCATCAAGGTTGCCTCAACGCCTATGCAGCCTCCCAACGCTCATATTTACACTACAATCACTATATGGTTCTATTCAACTGGAAGCTCTGGCTCTTAAAGTCTCTCCTTTAAGTTCTTCTATAATAAATGTATTGGAATAATTAAAAACATAAAACCACTCAACAGCACCAGTTACTACAAATGTTTAGGGAAGTTTTTCAATGAGCTCAAAGGAAATGGTAGCAGTATTTAAAAATAATATTCTCGTCAATTATATATCAATAAAACTGGAAAAAAGAAACTAAGTATGTGACTAAGTATGTATAGCATTCATCACTGCTTTAAAAAAAAAATAGACTGATTCCAATATTAAAATAGCCATGGGCTTCAAGAATTCTACATTAGTTAAGAATGCAAGCTTCTTCCTAAAAGTTTCTTAAAAGTAGAGACCATTTCTTACATAACTTTCTAGCCTCAAAATTTAACTTGTAGCCTCAAAACTTAATAGTATCTGACATATAACAGGAATAAAAAGTTTTCTTTCATTCAACATTCTCACACAAAAAGAGGTTAAAATTTTATACAAGTGAATTTCTGATCACCTATTTGTCAGGCTAAACTGTCAGGTTTCCAGAATTTAGATTAAGAGAGAAGGTACAACACTGTCAAAGAGAAAATTAAGTCAAGGTACTAGAAAGTAGCTGCCTGAGAGGGAACTGACTAAAATGGCCCACAGGAGAACTGGTTAGAGTGAGAAAAGATATTTGGGTGATAATTATACGTACAAAACTGAAAAACTTTCCAAATTGAACCTTTACACACTATAATCTTATTGTTTGTAAATTATGTCTCAAAAATTCTAAATAAAAAACGTTCCGCATTAAGAAAAAAATTCTTAAGTTATCATAAAATGTAGTGGAATAATTAAAAACATAAAACCACTCAACAGCACCAGTTACTACAAATGTTTAGGGAAGTTTTTCAGTAATATGAGACTATACACTGAAAAGTTTTGTGAATAACCTTGTGTATTTAATCACCATTCTCCGTAAAAAAGAAAATGGCAATTTGAGCTCAAAAAGATCTGAGCCTACACAGATTGACTCAATCAATCCTAATTATAAAAATTTTATTTGGTATATTATCTCTCTGAAATCATCTTCATTTCTGGCTCAAATATAAAACACAAGCTATGAGAAATACGTGAACTAACATCATACCTCCTGAGAATAAAGTCTTTAATCTCACTCTTGTTCACCAGAATGTTCAATTCTATCAAATCCAAAATAACGAAAGTAAATTTACAAATTCAAATGGATTCATCTCAGAAAAACTGGTTTTGCCATTTACTGATCCACTGTGTCAATTATAAACTATGAACAGCAATGAAAACACATGGTAAAAAGTTCCAAGATTCTCCCTCATTTATTAAACACTCCTGGAACACTGTGTCCCTTAAAAAGAGGTTTTACAAATTTGTACAACTATGGAGGAGTCTGGTTGTTCCTAATATAACAGTATATGCCAGTGGATACATTATTGGTTAGACTATGAGTGTGTACCAAAATCAGGAGTAGGAAACTAGTTTTATTATTTCGATTAACAATAGTAATTCCCATTTCCCCATGTTGACATGAAGACTTCTTAAAAGGTACCTGCCACGCTCTCAAGACAAAGTTCATTAAACAAACATTCCAAATAATTCCAATTTGGAAATCAAGCCCTTATTACACAGCTTTCAGATCAACAGAATAAACATTTTGGGATATGTATTAAAAAGCACTCAAAAGTAAAAGTCTTAAGAATGATATAAACTGAAATTATTACAGTCTAGAAAGTTCAGAGATGAAAGAAACAGGACCTGGAAATAAAGGGGACGGGAGGATCACTCATTTTTCACTCAAGGAAGTTTACTTTCCACTACTTTTATATTCAAGCTCATATTCCCAATACATATAAATGTCATAATATCCCAAAACCGTACTCTATAAAAGGAAAAGAAAAAATGTATTTTAAAAATTTTACTTTCCCTTAAACTTTTTTTCTAGAAATACTAAAAAGCTGCTAGGTTAGGGAAAGAACAGTTCTTGACCTCAAGAACTAAAGAAAAAGTTGGCCACTTAGAAATCCTAAAAAGAGAGAAAGATAGCAACAGTTTACCAGTTCTAAACTGACCCATCCAAATCAAACAAAAGTAAAACATGACAAACTTGGAAACTGAGCACTCTATTTTAAAATACTAGATGAGTATTTGAGATGCAACAAAAGGGAACCCCCAATTTTAACCAATTCTCTCACTGGGAAAAATTCTCCAACACCATTCACACTAGCTGTGCTCCTAGGCTAGTAACTTAATCTCTGTGACCCTCAGTTCTTTCATCTGTAAAATCAAAATCATAATTACGAGAGTTAAGTGTCTGATAGACAGCAACAACTGAATGTTAGCTGTTATTAATATTATAGCTATTAACTACACCCTTTTCTGTCACCCAGAAGACTAATTCTTTACGTATTTTGCTAGCAAAATAAAAATATAATTAATTCCTGAGAGAAAAAGAATTTCTGTGGAGTACCTTGGAACAGAAGCCTAAGCATGTAAAACTTTACCTTTTAGAAAACACCAGGGTGACGACTGTATGAACGCAGTGGTCCACCCAAATAATCCACCTAGGAAGACTTGCCTGTGTACTCACAGACTAACTGTCTAGTCAAACTTTAAAACCAAATCAAGTGCACAGCTTAATATCTCAACTTTTAAAATATGCATCATAGAACTATAGTTGTTTTAGATTACGTTTACTCTGTTAGGTATAAAAATTTCTGCTCTCTTTAAAAAAATTAGGCACTAAGTTTTACTTTTCTACTAAACGCTGCTAAATAATTTATTCCATTCTTATACTAGGAATATAAATTTGCTGAACTGAAATTAATATTCCAAACAACTTTTACTCATCGTAGTCATCAGGAATATTTCCTTTGGGAAAAGTTACCATAAAATATCAGTCAAACTACTTAACTCACTTTATTTCTTTTTATTTATCCCACTTTATTCCAAATACTAGCAATCTAAAATCTGAGAACGCTGACCACTCCTGTTTCTTTCTACTTTTTTTTGGAGGGGGGATATTATATTCCGGAAAATAGTCCATACAAAAATTGTATTAAAAATACAAGGTGCATACACACACTAATAAGGTATAAAAAGTATTCACTGTTGCACTATCTGTGTTATGAACAATTATATCTTATATAATGTATTATAATGGATATAATATGGAACACTATATAATGGAATACTATCTACCTATTAAAAAGATTTAAGACTCGGAGACCTCTGCATTGCTCGAATGTCATGAGATGAACATACATTACTTTCAAAATAAAATTTAAAAAGAAAAAAAAAAAAAACGCAATAAAGAGTACCAATGTCTGATAACCAGTGGCGAGTTACCTAACATATTTTAGCTCTCTTGAAACTGAATGACCATTAAAATCTCTTTAGATTTTTAACGCCATAAATTTACTCTTCTTGATTTTTAATGGGTACAAGTGGGGTACTTTAACAGATCTGAGGATCACAGAACATCTCTGTATTTACCAGCAGCAGGTGTGGACGACCCAATTTCAACTTTTCATGGGGCAGAAGTTTTCTGTCTGGTTACTTCCTGCCAACTCTCAGGACACTGGTCTAAGAGGTAAGCATTCTCCTAAAAAACTGTTTAAAATTTTCACCTTTAATTTGTCTTAAAAGAAGATATCTACTGACTTTGTTTTTTTGAAAGATATTATCAGACTATTTTCTGATGAAGTTTTCCAATTATAGGAAGGAATTCACTTTTAATTTATGATACTATAATTTTTCCAACAGTATCATTTTGTATTGGTTTTAGGATCCTGACTTAAAGCAAACAATGAGAGCATGATTAAGGTAGTTTACAGTATAGAAAAGTTTGAAGTAATAGAGTTGATTATTAGTTACCTACAAGTAGAAAACGTAATTTTTTATACTCTCCCTACCTATTCTGAAAAGCAGTATCATCGATAAGTGTTATTTTAAAAAACAAACACATGTAAATGTTGATGACAGCTCACAGATTAACACAATCTGATTTATTTTTGGATTGACCTTGATTTATGAAACCAAACATTCCCTTAACTTTCAAAATGTCCACGTAATCCCAAAGTACTAGACTGCATGGCAACTTTAAAGAATTTCCTCAATAATTTTGCTGAAGTTCACAGAGAAATATTAAAGGTGCTTCCTTTAACTGACTCCAAAGAGCTGTGAACATTTTCCAACAGTCAGGAAGCACAATGAAGACTGCGCATAATCCAACCAAATACTTTTAATATTAGTGCCTACTCTAACAAAATCAAAATAGAAAAATGCCTTAATCTTGTGTTCTATAAATGCCAGGTTTTATTTTCTTGATTAAAAAAAAATGCAGCATCATAAAAAATTAGTTTCCAGAATGTATATAGAACTCCTATATAAATCACTAAAATAAAGAATAACCCAAGAAAAATAGGCAAAGGAAACGGAACAAGCAATTCTCATAAATGGGCAAGAAAAAGATAAACTAATCAGTAAAATGCAAATTAAGCCTACCAGTTCTCAGAGTAGATTCCCCCAAAGTATTAAAATAGCCAACACCAAACATTGGCAAGGAAGTAGGGAAAAGAGAATCTGCAAAAACTGAAGGGCGTGTCAACTGGTACAACCACAGTGGAGAACTATTTTTGCAGTTATCTGATAAAATCTAAAACATTCTAATGAATCCAGCAATTCTATTCTAGATATATATATACAAGAGAAACTCACCTATCTGGTATAAAGAGAACTTAACTGCCACCCTATTTCTAAAATATAACACTGGTAATAATGTACATGTCTGTCAAATGGGAAATGGATTAAGTTGTAGTTTACTCACATCATGGAAACCTCTATACCTAAGATAATCACATGGGGCACTTATAAGATTGAAGAGTGGTACTATTAATAATTATGCCAGGTTAACTGGAGGGACTCAGGAGTGATTCTTGGAAAACCAAAACATGAAGTCACCCTATTTATAGAAGTGATAAAGTCAGCATGAAAGAGAACTTAAAAACAATGTTAAAATGAAAAGTCAGTTGCCAAATATGTACTCTATGATAGCCTTTAAATGTTTAGAAGTCTTTTTAGTATACACAAAATAAGATATACAAAATAAGATATTGTTCAGACATATATTTTTATATCCAGATTATTTTTTAAATAACTATTTTTTAAAGACTCTGGATATAAAAATTAACAAATCCATGGAACAGAATAGAGAAATATATCCACATATAAATGGACAATTGATTTTCAACAGAAGTGCAGAGAACTCCAAAGAAAATGGATACTCCTTCTCCAACAAATGGTGCTGGAACAACTGCATATCCACATATAGAAAAAAAGAACCTTAATTCATGCCTCAAACCACATTAAAATTTAACTCAAAATGGTTTTAGGTAAAATCTAAAACAATGAAACTTCTAGAGAAAATGTGCATCACCTTGAGTTAAGCAAAGATTATGGCTGCAACACCAAAAACATGATCTATAAGAAAACAGATCGATAATATGGACTCTACCAAAATTAAAATCATCTGCTTTGCTAAAGACAATAAAAGAATGAAATGGCAAGCCAGACTGGGAATATTTACAAAGCATATATCTGATAGAAAACTTGTATACAGAAGATGTATAAGAACTCTCAAAATTGGATAACAACCTCATAAAATATGAGCAAAAAAGAGACATATCACCGAAATTATTTGAATGTCAAATAAGCACATGAAAAATGCTAAGCATTAGTAATTACGGAAATGCAAATTAAAACCACAGTGAGGTACCACTACACACCTGACAGAATGACTAAACTTTAAAAGGCTGACTATATAATGTCGGTCAGGATATTGAAGAAATGGAACCCTCAAACATTGCTTATGGGAATGTAAAGTGGAACGACCACTCTGAAAAGATTAAGTAGTTTCCTAAGAAGCTTTATTTGTAATAGTCAAAAGCTAGAAAGAAACCAAATGTCCATTAGCAGGTGAATAAGTAAACAAAGTATGGTATATTTACAGAATAGTATTACTCAGAAATTAAAAACATAAAGTATACATTGTATGATTTCATTTATATAAAAATTTTACAAAATACATCTTCAGTGACAGAAAGCATCATAAGGGCTTTCTGAGGGCAGAAGAGGTGGGGGAGCGGAGAGAAAAGATATGCAAAGGAACACCAGAAAACTCTGTGGGGATAGGAGGGCGATGGCTATGTTCACTGTCTTGATTATAGTGGTTTCATGAGTATAAACGATGCCAAAAATTATCACATTTTACACTTGAAATATCTCCAGTTTATTTTATGTCAATTCTACCTCAATAAAGCTTTTTTTCCCCTACATTTAACCCACCTATAGAATAATCTAGAAAGATGAAAGGTCTCAGGGAAAGGAGAGGGGTAGGAACTGTTCAGGAAAAAAAAGAAGTCAGACATAAAAGAGTAATGCGAAACGTTAACTGTCAATTCTGAGTATGATGATAGTTAAGTGGTCTTTTTAGTTAAGTGGGTAGTTACATGAGTATATACTGTTGTACTGTTTTTGTGAGGTTATGTTATATATTCAAACATTTGAAATTTGGATAAGTTATTAGAGAAACAAAAATGTTTTCCCAGAACCAGAAAAATTTTACTACAGAAGCCAATGTCTATGTTCAGAGCAAGAGCAGGTTCACCACCACTGGATCTACTACTGTTCAATCTATCTTCCACACTCTTCACATTTACCAACTGTCACCTCCCTTGAAAAGTCTTCCTGACAGTCCTTGGAGCCATGGTTGATTCTAGGGCAGGACGCAAAATAAAAGATGAGCCTGAAGCACCTGATAAAGAAAGAAAATGCTTAAAAAAAAAAAAAAAAATGTCTTGAGGGAACACAAACATCAAAAGGACACAAGAGCCAAAACTGGAACAATTTAAACAATAAAAGCAAAAAAGCAAAAATAAGTTTAAGGTACAACAGCCCAAAGAATAAACTATCGACAGTCCAAATTTATATAAAATAAATGACTAAATTAAAAAAAAAAAAAATCAATGGATAAGAAAATAAAGTCTTAATAAAAAATAAATGGGGGAGAAGAGACAACTCTTCTTTACAGAAGAATGTCAAGTAATGCAGAAGGAATGTGGGATAGAATCACCATTTAGAACCACATTAGCCACAGGTCAGATCCACTAATAAATATTAAAATTAAGGGAAAAAACTTTAGAGAAACAGAGTATTTGCATAGCTTCAAAGTATCCCCTCCAAAATATTTAGTAAAATGTCCATAAATTCAGATTCTCCTCCCTCTTAGTAACTATCTTCTAATGGAGAGAATATGCAAAGGGGAAGAAAACTAACCTGGTAGAAACCACCTTAATCATCAAGGTTAAATTCAATCAGTAATGATATTATGTATCCCCTGATATAAGGCTGTCACCTGTTGTATCCTTTCCCCAAGTTCATAACTTCAGTCAACTCTTAACACCAGACACACTCAAATTAAGATCAAAAGTGTCAGGATCCTAAAAGACAAAGGAAAGACAAAAACTGTCACAGACCAGAGAAGAGAGACTGAGACATGAAGATTAAATGCAATGTGGTATCTTGGAAGGGATCAAGGACAGAAGAAGGACATTAGTGGAAAAAGTAAGGAAATTCAAATGAGGTTAATTGTTTAGTTAATAGTATTTCATCAATATCAATTTCTTAGTTATGATAAATAACCATGATTATGTAAGATGTTAATATTACAGAAGTTGAGTGAAGGGAATATAAGACATCTCTCCCTGCATTGCAATTCTTCTGTAAATCTAAAATTATCTCAAAAACAAATTTTCCTGAAAGATAAAAAACCTCAAGACAGAAAATGGAAAACTTGACAATTTACTACCTTTTCCTGGTTTTTCGCACCGCTTCCCCATTCCAAAGTTAAGTTAGTCTGCTGGGTTTATAATTAAGCAACCATCTGTTCTTTCTCGTCAACATGAAAAAAATACTAATGCCTCATCTATAAAATTCCTAAAAACATTAATTTCCTATCCTTTAGATCTCATACAGCATAGGTGGATACACTCCAGGAAACCTTCTAAGAGCAAGCTCAAAGTCCACAAACATGGCGTGTACTTGAGGCGCAGGCCAAGAGCCTGGAAGGGACAGGTAGCTGTCATTCAGGCCTTACAGATTCTGAATCCTTCAGGTTTTCTGAATAAATAGCTAGCACATATCTATCTACAGTTCCCTACTAGGTACAACGTATGTATGCTTTACAAGATAGTTCAGACGACTATTTGGGTTTCGGATTATCGGTTCCAAATAAAAACATGAGAAAACCTAATATGTGTGAAAGCATTTTAAAATATGTAAAGGGCTATACAAATACATGATGTTGTTATATAGCCACTTAACTTCTCTACAAAATAGAAACACGTCCCATCCAGGAAGCCAGCTTTCTTTCTCTGAACCATCTCTAATATGTACCTTTCATTAAATATCTGAAATATAGCAGAGAGGCTAAACAGCTCAGCAATATTATAAAATATGACAGATTAGCCAGAGGACGGAAAGGGAAATCAATCACCTAAAGTCACCTTTTAAAGACCTAAGGCCACAGCCTGTGAGGGAAATTTTTTATTACTTACTTTCCACTTTATAAAGCCCACTCTTCACATGCAGATTATTCCTAACTCTTCACCATATCATTCTGCTTGCAATTTAGCCTACCCAACCATGGTCAGATAGGGTGTCCATGAATACTTCAAAAAAAATTTTAAGTAAACAGAAAGCTGATTTTTGAGACTTAAAAACATAAACCTAGTTAACCGCCACAGTGTGAACACCAACTACAAGTGAGATTATAGTTGCCGAATCTAAATTTAACCCCGTGGCTGGAAGACAGTATTTCACTAAAGGTTTTGCCAGCTAGATGTTAACTTACCAGCCAGAGTTTTAAAAAAAAAAAAAAAAAGTTTTTTTAACCTATCTTCTTTGACAATTATCTCCCTTTGTAAAATAGTAAGTTTTGTCCAAAGTAGTCTAAAGCAAAATTAAATGAACATTCAATGCAGATTGAAATTCTGAAAAATTAAAAGAAAAACAATCTAATTGCAAAAAGTTGAAAGACCATGTGAGTAATTTTATTAAACTGGCAAAAAGATTTAAAAAATTAGTTTAGGTCACAAATTCAGGCTTTATGTTAAATTTCATCTTTTAATTAAACACAATGCCCCAGCCATGCTAATAACCATATAAAATTCACAAATCTATAAAAATTCAAAACTAACCTCTGGCCTTTACTTTTTATGCAAAGTACTAAAGCAAGTAAAAAATAAAATCGTGTAATTTACCAAAAAACAAAAAAAGAAAAAAAAAAACTGCTGCAAAGTAGGTCACCAACAAACATTACCAACCTCCTGATGTTCCCTTAGCAGACTGTCAGCTGAGAACAGCAAACTGAATGTGAGTTAAATAAAGAACAAAGAACTGCCTACTTTTCTACCAGCTAGAAGAGCTACAAAAGCTTAGACTGAAAGGATATAACCACAACAAAAGTCACCTCAGACTTAGCTGGGATGCGGGGAGGCACCCAAGTCTTGCATTATCACAGTTTGCTTCAATTCATTTGTTCTTTATAAATTAATGCACAAGAGATTAGCTGGGCTACAATTTATGAAATACTAGTTTTCATATTCCTGCCTAACTGACAACCATTAGCCTGAGACCAAGAGCAATGTTTTTCTAAGAAAAAAATATATATTTAGAAGGGGAAAGTAACAAAATTTCCCCTCAATTAATGCACAATTTTATTGACATGTTTTATGTCAACAATAAAATTAGCTGCACTCAACTGTAACAGTTTAAATGTAGGTCATCATGGTGTTTTAACATTCAATAACTAAAAATACTAATAGTTAAGGAGTGTCTAAATGCAGATAACTGGAGTTGCTACAGAAGGCAAGTTCCAAGTAAAACAATGTTATTCTCTTAAAGCACTCTGTTATTTATGGCAACACCGACATAGGTACAAAAAAAACCTGTTCATACAATCTATCAATCCTTTATCTACTGCTACTTTCTGTGAAGCAACATGAAGAGTATCGAGTAAATAGAAACACTTACAAATATTAAGCATCCTCACAAGTTTTTAAAATGACAAGGATGTAAACTATGTGTTCTAATTGCAAAAAAAAATCAACACCGATCCTAAAAAGTGTCTGTACAAACAAAATAGATAAATTTCTTAAAAAACAAAACAAAACTGAAAGTCATTCCAATCAAAATTGATTCGGAAGAGTTTGTCCCAAAACTTTCATTGTAGTTGTATCTCAAGCAGAGAGATTTGTCATGTAATGACTTGGACCTGCAATACAGCAACATTATTTCATTAATCCAAAGACTATAACAGCTTTCCAAAATATAACTCTACTAGAAAAATATGTATTCAAGTCTCTGAAGGTGTTTTCTAAGTTTATATACATAGGAGCTTTAGAGTAAATGCTAAATAAATGAAACGAATGTAGACAGGCATCACCCACAGAAAATCTCAATCACCTTAACAGGTAACATTACCAACACATCTCAATCACTCATCCGTAATTCACCTAGCATAAGCTCCAAAGAGGTCAAATTTATACTGTAACTGAGCACTATCCTTTCCATTCCAATTTCAAATTTCAACCTACACATGCTAGCGAGATCTGAAACTCACTGCTCTGGACCTCATTTTCTTCAACTACAAAACGAGGAAGTTAAACCATGTTCTCGAAGGTCTTTCTCAAGTCTGCTTCAATTAAAAAAATAAAACTGATTCAGGGTCTAATATCTGAACCTAACTTCCTACTGGCGGGAATTTCCCATCATCATGCTGTGAGTTTCAAATCTGACAAGGAGCACTATCCATATTCATTTGCACTTATTCATTTTATTCTATACTTTATCCAGAAGCTTTTAGGGCAGCACATCTATCAGCTATCTGTGCGAATACACGTAGAAAAGAAGCCCTAACCCTTTTTTCCCCTTTGTCTTAATCCCACGTCCAACTCTCACCCTCGTCTCCCTGGAAGCCCATTAACTGACTCAAGTGCAAATGCCGCTGCTGTCTCCGCAGCAGTAGGCCATTCCGGGCTGATGTCTTCAGGGACTAATGCTCTGGGGGCCAACGTGCCTTGGGGCCTCATAGGGCGCTGTAACAAAGACTAAAATAGACTAAGGGACTAGGAGTCAGGCGGCCTGGGTTTAAACAAATATCTGCCCTCTACCACCTATATGCCTTTGACCATGTCACTTTACCTCTGGGCCTCCAATTCCGCTGTAAAATGAGGAAAATCATCGTACCTACCTCATCGATCGTCGTGGGAATAAATGGGAGGCACACAAGTTGATCAACACAGTGCTTGGCACACAATGAGGGCTTAGAAAAAATATTAGTTGTTATTATACCCATGCACTCGCTGCTGCCCCTTTACTCCTAGTAAAACCCAAGAGCAGCACTTTTTTGCTTCCCGAGTCGAAAAATCCTTACCGCACTTTCGTGTCGCCCCCACCCCTAAATAAAAGTCTCCTCTGATCCGAGACAGGCTGGAGCCCCTCGCCAAGGGAGGAAAGACTCAGTTACCGCATGGGGGTACAGGCGGGAAAAGCTGGCGAGCCGGCCGCGCGGGGCCCCAGGCCTCGGAGATCGCCCAGGGACCCCGGGCGGCGGCCGCGGCTCGTTCTCGCCCCGCGTGGCCGTTGGGCGCGGCACGCGCACGCGGCGGCCACGGCCACGCGCGCCGGGGGAGGAGGGACGGAGAGGCTCCGCGCGCCCGTGCGCCCGCCTGCGGCCGTTGTGGGGGGGGGGGAGGGCGCGCCTCGCGCGAGCGCCGCTCGGACTTCGCCGCCCTCCCACAACCGCCCCAGCTCGTCCTCGACCCCGGGCTGCCCGGCCCCGCCCACAGCTCGGCGTACCTGCGCGGCTGAGCTGGAGAGGAACAAGCTTTGCTCCACAACACGGCAGAAGGTAAAAAATCTCCTCACGCAACTGCGTCCGCACACACGCGTGCTCCGTCGCCGGTCTATATAAATGCAGTTCAGCCTAACTTGTTGCGGCCAGGTCGGGCAGGCTAATGACCAATCCCGACTGCGTCCTCTGGGCTCCTCGAGCAGCAATTGGGTACTGACTCAGGATGAAGGCGTGGCTCTTGATTGGCTTCGACTCATGCCTATGAGACTCTGAGGATCTCGTTTCCCTAGTAACGGATTGGCACAGAGAAAGACCAACTACCTAAAGGTACGATGAAAAGGAGGATGGGAAGTTCTTTGACTGATACCCATAGTTACCAATAAATGCGTGGGGCCGCTCCCATTCGTTAAAACGGCTTTCTCAGGGCGGAGATCCGTTTTCCGATGCAGGAGCGGTTGCTCCACAAGGTGGGGCCCGTGTACTTTGGGGAAGTAAACCCCAAGCAACTAGGAGGTGGGCGCCAGGGAAGCCAAGAAAGCCCCCGGCCAATCGCAACGCGAAAAGGAGCTGATTGACTGCACCGAGAAGACAGAGCCCCAGGGCTGCTGTGCCCTCTGGGCCGGTTCTGAGGCTCTCCTGGCCCCAGCTCTGTCCTCCTTACTTTCTGTCCTTCGCTTGTTGGGTCTGGTCCCTGAGGCCCCTCTCCCGCCTTTTCCGCACAATTTGGTACCAGAGAAAACAAGTGGTAAAGTTTCCCGTTGTTTCTTCTTATAACAATTTATAAGAAGGGCACTTGCTGGCTCTCACCGTTAGTCAGCACTATCGTTGGACGACTGTTAAGGGAAAGCCAAAGGAAAAAGTAACTCCCGTTGTGTACCTAAGACCTTGTAAAAAGTCTCACGTGAAAACTGCTGTTGAGTTGGAAAACACGAATTTCTGCCCTGCTGCTCTTGGCAAATGCTGCTGCCAGTAGGCCGATGGTTGGCTGAAGCTTGTTCACTGAGGTTTTTCCCTTTTTTGCCGAGGTACAGTAGTTTGTCGATTGTCGGATCAGCTTGGGCCTCAGTGCAACATCTTGTGCGTCGCCACCGCTGTCATTCAGTTTTCTAATCGCTAGAGGTGTGGGGGCTTATTTCTTCAACTCGTTCCCATCTTTAAAAGGTAACTAGTCAAACTCCTATATGGGCACCCTAAAGATTTCCCGAAACAGTGCAATGGCTAAGTGGCGCTCCAGCCTGGTCCTGTCCACATTTCTCAGGGTTTTGTTGGGCCCTCTGTTGGTCACCATGAGCATTTTATACGGAGATACATAGACACGCCTCGGTCTGTTCTCATACCAGGCTTATGACCTTGCGGGAGCGGCTCCCTTTAAGTTTTGCAGAGAAATTTGGAAATGAAGCACGTGGGCGTCTCTGTTGCGAAAGAAGGGGCGCAGGCAGCCGCCCGGTGGCTTCCGAGCGCGTCCCTGTTCGCTTCCCAGTGCGGGGCCTGGCCGCAGAAGCGGTGATAGCGTCCCTCTGCCTCCCCAAGACCTCACTCCTGCAGTGGCCTTGCTCATTCTGCGTTTATTGAGCTCCAAGGGCTGGGGTCAGAGATGAGCAAGACGCTGTCCCTGCTTGCAGTCGCCCATTCAACAGACCGGGGTGCTGCGCTGTGCTGAGAGCTCCCAAAGCCGGGGAACGGGTGTCCGGGACTATAAAGACACCGGAGGAAACTCCGCCCAGACCAGAGACGCTGCTAAGGTTTTCTAGAGTAAGAAACCTCCAGGATCCAGGATCGTGTTAGCAATGCTAAGGAATTTGAACTTTATTCTGAGACCGGGAAAGCTCCTGAAAGGCTTCTTAGAGGTGGATTAAAAAATTTGCATTTTAAAAGGTGGCTCTCCAAATTGAAAGGCTAATGAGAGCAGAATGGCGAAACTTTAGATTCACAAATTGGTTATTTAACCCAGGTGGTCTGTGATGGGGGTGTCAAGGCTATTCTTAATTACATTTGGAGGGAATTTGAAGTGATTATAGCTCTTTTTTGTAAGGCTATTTGGCAGTCTTTATTAAATTGTGTATATACCACTTCTTGGTTGATAGCCAATTTTTTTTTTTTTTTACACGAAGAAGCATACACGGGGGTGTTCATTACGGTATTGTCAGCTTTGTTAGAACATTTAAAAACTGAAAACATAACTGCTAATCAATTTGCAAACTGATTAACTGGTGATATGCACGTAATACAGAATACTGTGCAGCAGTTTAAAAAAGAAAGTAGAACTATACAGAGAGAGACCAGTCTCCAACTATTAACTGGATTGTTAATTGAAAAAAAAAATCAAGTTCAACAAAACATACAGTGAATTCCCATTTATATTTAAAATTAAACAACAACAAAAATAAACTCCTGATTTCTGTATGTTAAAATAGGTATCTATGTGCAGAGGAAGAGTTCTAAATGTAAAACAGTCATTCTCCCTAGGGAATCTCCTAGGTTGGGAGTGATGAGGATAATGTATTATTTGAAAGTGTTATGAGACTGTGTTCAAGTGTGTTGAGCAATGTGAGGTAAGAAGAAAGGATTACCAGAGGGAGAATGCATACAGGACCCTCAGGTGGCTGTGGCTGTCTCCACAGGAAAGAGCAAGTTGGCATCTTCCTGCAGCAGTGCACTCATTCGGATCATACAAAAGCCCTCAGGACCAGGATGCTGGATACCTAGAAAATGTTCAGTGAGTAATTTACCACCAATGAATTGTCTGGAGCACTGGCTTTCAAGGTGGGAGGGGAGGGGAGATTTTGCCCCAAGAGACATAAGGCCTTATCACAACTGGGTAGAAGAGCTAGTAGCATCTAGTGGGTAGAGGCCAGGGATCCACAGGAGAGCCTTCCATGACAAAGGATTATCTGGCCAAAAAGTCATCAATGCTGGGGATGAGAAACCTTGGTCTAGTTATCTTAGTCATCTATGGGAGAGTCCCAGCCTCCTTCTGGTCTTTTCACTGCCAAGCAAAATCTGCAAACCTCTCCAGTATACTATTTCACCCTTCTCTTTCTGCCAGTTCTCCCTAAAGCTCTGAGAATCAGAGTGCCAAGAAACCTGAGTAAGACCTCAGAAAATACAATTTGGTGGGGGAGGAGAGGAGGAATGGAAGGGTAGTAGGAAATATTTGATAAGGAATGATCCTAAGGATATCATCCAGATCAGCATTTCCCAAACATAGCTAATCATTCATGAAGGGTGATTAAAAATCTGTGCCTGTATGTATCTTTAACTGTGAAACTCCCACCTTTGAACAAAGACCTGGTATAATAATATCCGTTGTAGCACTGCTTGTAGTAAAAAGAAGACGGGAAATAACCCAGCTGTCAAGCTATATGGGACTGGTTAGAAACAATACAGTGCACTCTTACAGTGGACTTGTAACCATGGAGAAAATGAGGCTGATCTATGTGTATGGTTATAGAATGATCTCTCAGAGATACCGACAAATGAAGAATTAAGATATTCCTCTATGGTTTGGGTGTACATGCACAAGTTGTGTTAAAAGGAATCACAAAAAACTGTTAATGATTGCTAACAGGGAGCAAACTTGGGCCAGGGTAGAAAAAAGGCTTAATTTTCATTCTGTACTCTTTGGTACTGGATAATTTTTTTAAACATGTGCATGTATTAGTTTTCAAACAAAATTCAATGTTAAATATAGATTTTAATAGTGATATGAGGAACTACAAATATGGAAACTTTTTGATCTTTAAAACAGGATGAAATTCTGTATCACTCCAAACTGCTGGAGCACTGACTTTTTTTTCCTTTTGCTCCTTACCATATAAAATTCATACAAAGATCCAAAGAGATCCTTTACTAGCTTAGAAAGACATGCTTTATTAGATCCCTCTGTCCTTTGGCATTAACTGCAAACGCAGCACCTCCTCAAACTCTATGGAGTGCTGACCATGACCCAGGCACCTTGCAAATGTTCCTTACAAAGATGATCTCATTTAATGTTCACAACAACCCTATTTCCCACTTCTCAGAACCATTTCTCAGAGGTTAAGCAACTTGCTCAGGGTCATACAGCTAGGGCTGGAAGCTAGGACCACCTGAAAGAAAGAGGGGCTTTCATTTCTCACATTGCCCGGAGAAGGAGGAGATAGCCCCAAGTAAGGAAAAGGGCCAAGTCCTTCTCAGAAACAGGCCCTGAGAGGCTGGGATTTCCATTCTTTCAGGCATGCCACCAGGTAATCTTGCATAGACAGCTTTCCATGCAGTTTGAGAGTTTTAGAATCCATGGCGACTTATGGTAATCTGCAGCCAAAGCTCTTTGCAAGAGGTTCTTTGTAGCATACTCTGTGCACTCTGTACACAAACCTAGGAATCCTCACTTCCTATGGCTTAGAAGAGAGACAAAACTTTTAGTCCAAATAACATAGCATGTATCAAGTACCCACTATGTGACAGACATGTTGCTAGGCAGTGTTTCAATTTCTCCTCACAAAAACTCTTGAATATTAACTCAGTTCTACAGAACTAGAAACTGTAGCTCAGAAAAGTTAAGTAACTGGCCCAAGGTCACATAGCTTGAAAAGCAGCAGAGCTGGTATTCAAAATCAGGTAATATCACCCTAAACCCAAAGCCCAATAGGGAAGAAAGGAACAATTATTAAATATATATAATAGCTTATCTAATCTGCAAACAGCTCATTTCAACAGGCCCCCTGGCTTAATAATGAAATGGCTTACCCAAGTTTACCATCTGGAACTCAGAATTCCTGAACTCTGCTTTAAAAAATCTTTTTCCCTTTGATTTTTTTCTTAATATATATTCATTATAGAAAATATGGCAAAGAAAAGCAGAAAAAAGGAAATAAAAAATCACCTATAATACTGGAATGGGTGAGGATAGTATATATATAGATCTGTAGATACAAAAAATATAGTTGATAAAACTTAGGCAATCTGGCTATATCAAAATTGAAAATGAATAGCAATTCCACATCTAGAAATGTATTCTACATGAAATTTTAAGCAAAGATGTATGTATATGGATTGTCATATCATTGTTAGCATTGAAAGATTGGAAGACACCTATATGTCCATTAGTGGGGACTATATCAAGAATGTGACAGATACTGAAGTCTGAGTAGCAGTAGCTGAAAGAAAAAGGGGCTTATATTTCTCACATAACAAGTCTGGAGGCAAGCTGCGCCTGGCATTGGTTCAGTGAGCACACAATCAGAACCAACATCTCTCAGTCTCTTGGCATTTCGCTCGTGGTTGCAAGACAGCACACTTCCACTCTAGATACCACATCAGCATTCTAGGCAGGAAGGGGAAAGGAGTGATATCTGTTCCCTTTGTGAGAAAAGTAAGAGCTTTCCCAGAAGCCTCCTGACAGACTTCTGCTTCAGACTCATCGGCCAGAGCCATATCCTATGGGCAACCTGGCTGCAAGAGGGGATGGGAAGGCAAGTATTTAGGGATCAATAGCAGAGTAAAAAGATTGGGAATGAGTGCTGGATTAGCCAACCAATGGTTTCTGCCATAGGGAGTGGTTAAATAAACTATGGAACAACTAAATGATGTAACACTATGTAGCACTATCAATATGATACATATCGATATACATATCAATATGTACTATCAAGTGAAGAATAATCTCTTAAGAATTTTGTAAAGGGAGAAAAACAGGGTGCAAAACTGTGTACAGATGCCTTTTGTTTAAAAAAACAGGGATCAGGATATGAGGGAGAATTTCTCTTCCCTGTATACCCTTTTGTGCTATTTGAAATTTTTTAAACAGTATGCGCACTGGGATTTTGCCTGTAATCCTGCACCCATCCAAGATAACGTCTAGTAACATTTGCTATAGTTCATGTCAGCCTTATTTTTATGGAAATAAATGGAAATTATGTATATATTTACATATAAGAACTATAATCCTATACATTTTCTTGTCCTCTTTGATAGGTCTTCCTCTGTCATCTTTAATGAGTTTCCATAATGCTGCCTCTCAGTAAATGTTGCTCTCTCTGCTTAACCTCGCCACTTTCCCTAAATTCTCTGAGTCGTTCACTCTTCCTCTGCCTTTCCTTTACTGCCCCCACCCCCATTTACAGTGATCTTGCTTTCCTCATCCCCAGTGCACAGTCGTTCCCCAGTGCTACCAAGATGTTGAGCCTTACCTTCGCTGGACCTAAGGAGATGCTTGGCAGGTGGGGAGGTGGGTGAAGGGTTAAGAGGTGAGCATTTTGCCAGTAGGGGAAGACGCAGTGCCAGGGAGGCCAGAAGAGGTTCTAGCAATTAGAAGACTTATAATATTTTTTGATACCTACCCTGTGCCAAGCAATGTGCTAGGGAGTTTGCATTTGTCATATTTATTCCTCCCAACAATACCACAAAGTCGGTTTCTTTGAGGAAACCACATGTCCTGGTTTGCCTGGAACAGTCATGGTGTATGCCTATTGGCCTGGCATAATTATTAATGACCTCTACTTTCATTCTCAAAAGGTTTGGATACCTTTGCATGAAGATGGCGCCAAAAGTTAAGAAGGAAGCCCCTGCCCCTCCCAAAGCCAAAGCCAAAGCAAAGGCTTTGAAGGCAAAGAAAGCAGTGCTGAAAGGCATCCACAGCCACACAAAAAAGAAGATACACAATCACCCACCTTCCGACGGCCCAAGACGCTGTGGCTCCGAAGGCAACCCAAATATCCTTGGAAGAGCGTCCCCAGGAGACACAAACTTGACCACTGTGCCGTCATCAAGATCCCCTGACTACTGAGTCAGCTGTGAAAGAACTAGAAGACAACAACACACTTGTGTTCATTGTGGATGATATTTTATTCTAGCAGCCTGAGCTAAGACAGGCTCTAATATCCATGTCCCTTCCACTCACCATGCCAGATTCTCATAGGAACACCAGTCCTTCAAGCCAAAAAGGTTGGGGGCCGCTGCTCTAAAGAATATCAGAATAGCAAATATAAGAAACAGCCACTGCCCATAGGGCCAAGATAGTAAGATAGAGTGCCTAAGGAAGAATCTCCTGCCCCCTGCCCCCTGCTCCCCCCAGGCTGAGATCCAGTCTCGGCCCACTGAATGGCAGAAAAATGGCTGTAGTGCTGTGCTGGTGGAACATCCTACCTGGAAAATCACCTTCTAGGTAGGATGCTAGAAAAAGCTATTCACAGGCATCTCTCTAGAGGGCCTCCACTATGAAAACACAATGGGCTTTCATAGCTGCGGGCTGCTAAGTGCTGCTGGTCCCTATATGCAGCAGGAGCCTGGTGCTAGGGAAGCGGTCTTCAGAAGCTGGGCACGGGACAACCACACACACTGCAAGGGCCTATGAGAGAGCACACTGGAACCAGGACGGAAAACCATTCCCTCTCCAGTGTCTCTACAGAAACTTAACTGAGAAAGCTTAACATTCTGCCAGTGGGCAAAGGAAAAAAAATACTTACCGGATCCAGATCTGTGTTCACAGAGCAGGCAAAATAAATGGACCTGAGAGACAATAACTAGCAGTTTGTCAAAAAGGTTTCGTGTATTAATACTATAGTTTTCCTCAACCAGTGGTTCCCCTAACCAGAAAGAAGGGGACTAAAAGTATGCCTTGAGATTAGATGGCAGTGTACCTAGGGTGAAGCCTAGAAAGAAATCTGAGCTTTCAGTCAGGTTTCCAAGCAGTTCTCTTGATGAGAGATCTTTGAAACTACTTAGACTGAGTCCCTCTGGCAAGTTCCTTGGATATTCAAGAACAGAACCATCCTGGTGCTATGTGTGGGTAGACTCTGTGTGTCCATCTGAAGTTACAAGCCTTGGCATGCCTGTTTCTCTGTAAGTGTCCTAAAGCATCTCTGCCTCCCATCTGTCCTCGCCCATGGCTGTGGGGCTCATGTCTTTGTTGCTTCACTTATCCACCTCTCTCTGTGCCTGCCTCTGAGTCTGAATATCTCTGCCTCTCAAGCTATGCCCACTCTTGTCTTCCAACTTTTATACTTAATGTTCCCTCTGCCTCCCTCGTTCCCAAATTGCCCATTTCCTTAACCATGTAGGTGTTCAGAACAAGTCACCCCAAGATGAGCCTTTGTGATAAGTAGATTATTTTGAGCTAAAGGCAACTGAGCCCTATCCTGAGAATGACCTTCCTTCCCCCTGAAGCCTCAGGTGTCTGCCCTCATCCTTAGCTCAGAATGTCATATATTCCACATTTTTCCTTTTTTTTTTTACCACCTGGTTTTCCTAGGTGGTCTCCCATCCAACTACTAACCAGGCCCACCCTTGCTTAGCTTCTGAAATCAGACGGGATCAGGCTTGTTCAGGGTGGCATGGCCGTAGCTCATTTTTCCTTTCTATTTCAGAACCTCTCATGTATGTCTCTGAGTCCCTCGTATGGGATTCCCACACATAGGTATGCAATTGAGTTATTTTCTTGTGTTAATCTGCCTCATGACAATTTAATTAGACCAGCTGAAAAAACCTTGAAAGGTAAGGTTTCTTCCTTCCGTACAATCAGGTAAAAGTGTACTCTTACCCCTTAACTCAGATATTATGTCCTCCTCTTCAAACCTCCCCCTCCCTCCCCCTCCTTCCTTCCCTTCTTCTCCCTCTCTCCCTCCTCCTCCTCCCTTCTTCTCCCTCTCCCTCCTCTCCTCCTCCTCCCCTCCTCCCTTTTCTCTCTCTCTCCCTCCCTCCTTCTCCCTCCCTCGCTCCCTCTAGTTAGAGATCCTTTCTCTGCTCCCATGATAAACGTCCTTTAACACTAAAATATCATCGCCTGCTTCTTTGGCTCCCTACTAGGCTATGTCTTTTCCATTACTGCATCTTGGATGCCTAGCACAGTGCTGGCTCATGGCTAGGACTCAATATTTCTTTAGTACCTGAGCGAATTCAAAAGATTGTCCCTTTAGGGAGATATTCACTCCCGCCATATTCACTGCGGGAGCCCTTGTATTCTCAGCCCCTCAATCCTAAAAATGGCCAACAGGCAGTAGAGGCCAGCCCAGTTCTTCTCACCCGTACGCTCAGAAATGGCGGGTGTCCCGGGACCACGCCCTCCGGAAGAAGGCGGAGTGGCCAACCCCGGCCAGGCAGCTCGCGCCGGGGGCGGGGAGAGGAGGGGCGGCGAGGGGCGGGGCCTAACTGCCGCCCGGGCCGGGGGGCGGGGCCTGGCCTGCGGGGCGGTTACTCCGGCAGCGCACACCCGGAAACAGTCTCTCCAACGCTCAAAAGCGGGAGAAGCGTCACCACTGCGGCCGCCGCCGCTCACCGTCACCTCCTCAGTCATGCCGGTAAGTGGCCGCCCCGCCGCCGCCCCGCGCAGACTCGCGGCGCCCGGTTTGCGCCTCGGCTGCACTGCTGCTTGGCCAGATGTCGCTCTCCAAGGGCTCAGACCGCGGGCTGAGCCATTGTCCCTCCTCTCAGCCCTCCGCACCCAGCCCCCAGCTTCTGAGACGCTTCAGAAAATCGGAACCGAAAGGGATTTTATGTAGGAATCAGGTTTCTGAACATCGAAAGTGCAAGGCCTCCAGTGATTACAAGCCCAGCCCTTTCCTGAATAGAGGAACAGACCCAGAAAAGGACAGAATCGCCCGAGATCACCCAGGTCGTGGTGGCGAGCTGGAACTGGGACGTCTAGTCCCTCCGCTTTCCACCTGGATCCCGCTGTCCACGGAGCTGGCCTGAAAGAAAGGGGCGGGGCGGCTGTTGCCTCACTGACGGGAAAGGCTTTCAGAGGTCCGTGTTTTTCTTCCCTTCCCCTGCCCACTCTGGCCGACTTTCAGGTTAACGCTGAGTGACAGCGGATGGAGATAGTGCTTTTTATCTTTCCTAACGGTCACTTTCTGAGCCTGAACCCATGAGCCCCAGAGAGGTTCAGGGATCCGCCTAAAGTCGCCAGTTGCTCAGTGGCAGTTTGGGAGGAATGAGGTCTTCAATGTATTTTGCAGTGAGTCTTTCTGCATATATGTGATTGCTCATGGCCTCATTTTGTAGATCAGAAATTAAGGGCTTTTGCAGATTTAAAAAAAAAAAACAACATAACTTATTCAAGGTCATGTTGGAAGTTGGATGGAGCCAGGATTAATCCTCTTTTCTTCAGACCCCCAATCTATCCTGGCCTGCCCACATGGGAGGTGCAGACAAAAGTAGTCATACTGGTTTGGGAGGAAGCTTTAATCCCAGTGGCATTCTAGAGATCCTGGTTGGGTCATGTGTTTAGCACTTTCCCCCAGGGTGCCTACTTCACAGCTCTGCTCCGAGTACTCAGAGATGTCCCACAGATGCCCTGTGTCTTAGCAGCCTAGCTTTGGGGAGCTGACAGGTGAGCAGAGGCCCCATGGGCCGAGCCACAAACATATCAGATGTCATTTCCCTTGAGTCTTGGCAGATGCCTTGAGACAAATCCTCGGGCAACACCAGCTATGGACAAAGAACCTGACAGTATCGGCCCTCCCAATTGAGCAAATCTGCCTGTGGCAATGTTAGAGAACAACATTAATCATCCTAGTACTGGGATAGTACAGGCCATCAGGTTTTTGTGGGGGGTGGCAGTTAGGGGAAGGCCAGCTCGAGGATTGCTATTCTATGTTCACTTCTGGGGACTTAGACAGACAAAAGACCCTCTAGAGAGGATGATCGGAAAGAAGAGGGCACTGGGCACCATATCATGAGATGAACAGCTGAAGGAGGGAGGCTATTACTGAAGGGCCTGCCATCAAAACTGGAAGGGGAAGAATGTGTCACCTGAGAAGTTTCTCAAACGCATGGAATCTCAGAAACCTTTTGGAAAATATGGGCTCGTGGTCTCCTTTGTTTCAGAGGCACGAGTTCTCCGTAGACATGACCTGTGAAGGCTGTTATAATGCGGTCGCTAGGGTCCTCAACAAACTGGGAGGTGAGTGAATGGCTCTCGGCTGGGGATGGAGTAGGGGACAGCAGTACACTTATATCTTCAAGTATGTTTACTATAGCATGTTTATATCATGTTTAAATGCATACAGACATGAAGCAGAAGAAGCTTCAGTTTAAACTGATAATAACAGTAAAGCTAAGATGTATTAAGTTCTTAGCATGTACCAAGTACTATGCTTAGAGGCTTCTGTGGATCAAGTCATTTAATCCTCATAACCATTTAGATAGCTAGCTTATTTGACTATATCCATTATAAGCAGGAGGGAACTGAAGTTCAGAGAGGTTAAGTAACTTGATTGGGATCACACAGCCAGTAAGTGATAGAGCTAGGATGTGGCCATGCAGTCTAGCTCCAAAGCCATGGCAGCACTAGTTAGTGTGTTGGTGATCTCCAGTGGAATAATTTGTTATATGATACATTTGAGTATCATTTTATATTAAGATTTTTTAAATTTTAACAATTTAAAAAATAAACTTTGAATCAGTCTTGTGCAAAACTCCTAAAGCATCTCTTTTGGACATATTTAGAAAATTATTATTCTCATCCATCCTTGTCAGATCTCAGCTCAGGAATCTGAGGCCCAGAGCAAGCTGGGGTCTGGTCCTGGGGCTCCATGAGGTCATGACTGAGCTGTGATCAGAGTTCTGGTAGTGCTGGGGCAGCCAGTCTTCTAAGATCTCCATTTTAAAACCCTAGATAATGATAACACCCAGTTTTCAAACGGCTTCCATGTGAGTGTCATCTCATTTGCACTTAAAGCAGTCCTCCAAACTGTACTTTCCATCTGCGGAATGGGGATGTTGACACCAATGGCTAGGAGGGGAAGTGACATGCCCAAATTCCCACCATGAGTCAATAGCTGGTTTCTAGTGTTGTTAGCTAGCATCTTAATTTGAACCTGAAACAGTGGAAAGAACCTTGCTGCTGACTTGCCATTTGACTGTGGCCTCTTCTCCTTGGGGTCTAAGTTCCTCCAGCTATAATATGGGAATGTCTGTCTGTATCAGCTTTTGTTATGGATACTTTGAATGAACTTCTGCTTGGAAGCCCCTCATACACAGAGCAGCACGGTCTGGGCGAAGTGAGGGTGGGCCTGCTTTTACTCTTGACAGCTTGAGGACACCTGCCCAAGAACTGGGCTGCAAGAACACAGTTTGAAATCCACCGTGTTAGATGATCCCAAGGCTTCTTCCAGCTCCATGATGCCATCAAAATAGTTATTCCAAAGAGGAGAGAGACATTTCCGAGCCAAAAGACAAAAACCCAGAGTGCAGCAAGGACACATTGCAACCCCTCCCCACCCTGGGTATCCATTAGGTACAAATTCAGACATTATAACTAACCCTGTGCCGAGAGAGTTTTTAAGGCCTCTTGACTGATGCTTGGGGATCTGACTTTGAACTTTGACAGGTTTCTCCCCATCTTTCACTACTGTACCGACTGGGCTATTGAGATAGGTCAGAAGGGATTTCGAGTCGATTAGGGCTTTAGATGCTAGGCCTGAGGAATCACAGACTAATGGCATACTTGAACTGGAAAGACCACAGGGGCTGGCCAACCCCAACTCCTTCATGTACAGATAGGGAAACTGAGTCCTGTAATGGGCAGGACCCAACAAGTCAGTGAAGCCATACCAAGAACCTAGCAAGGGCCTTCTCTCTGTATTCTGTTGTCTCAATAAGACCCAGTCTACATATTCCCATGTGCCATTTGGAGGCTTTAAATTGGCATAGCCCTTTAGGAGGGCAGTTTTGCAGTAGCTGTTAACACTGAATGTTGTAAATGTGCCAGTCCGTGGCCCCACAATTTCCACTCTATGAATTCATAGTACAGAAATACTTTCACAAGTTTTGTACAATATCTTCAAGTATGTTTACTATAGCATTGTTGTGATAATAGTGAGAAATTGGAAGCAACCCCCATCTCCTTCAGTAGGGCACTGAGTAGATGTATGGTACAGCCACAGTATGGAATATGGTATAGTGGTGGAAAAAAAGGATGAAGTAAGTCTGTATGTGCTAAGATGGCAAGGCAAGATATCTTGGCCATTTGAAAGTGAAATGTGGCAAAACCTGTTTCTACAGTATGATGCTATTTGGGGGGATTATTTTTCATTTACCTATCAGGAAGAAAGACTGGAGAAATGCCATACTGTTCACAGTGATCTCTAGAGGTTGGAGATAGTAGGGGCCTTGTACTTGCAAATTTTATTCAGAAGTGTTTGCCTTTTTAAAATAAAAATGGTGTATCTATATTACTCTCGCCATTAAAAAAGAGAAGAAATTTAAAAGAAGCCCTAGTCTCGAGAGCAGGGATCAGCAAACTATAGCCTTACAGGGAAAGTTTCCTGATTCCTGGTCGAGAGGAAAGGGAAACAATGGTTGTGAATAAGGATTTCAGAGCCTGAGCTCTGACTGTGAGTCTTTGCTTCCACTCCATCCCCCTACACCCCGCCCCCCACTTCCTCTTCCTGCAGGAGTTCAGTTTGAGATTGACCTGCCCAGCAAGAGGGTTTCCATCGACTCCGAGCACAGTGTGGATGCTCTGCTGGAGACTCTGAGGAAAACGGGGAAGACAGTTACCTATCTCGGCCCGCAGGACCAGTGAGGACCTGGGCTCTCCGCCTGCAGAATGGACCAAAGTGGGCAGAAGGGTGAGGCCCCAGCACTTCAACAAAATAGTTCATTATCTAATGCAAATCACATGTCCAGGGAATCCTTACAGCCCTCTGTGAATGGAGATTACACTGTGTCATGTCTCCCAGGGTCCCCTTCACGTGCAGAGTGCATTTCATGGTCAGCCAGGTTTAAGTTTAGAGCGCATGACCCTGAGCACTGTCTTTTGCTTTGATACGTTGAATGTCCCATCAGAGATAACACCTATGCTCTGATCAGGTAAGTGAATTAAGAGTGGCGCAAAAATAATTGAGTGTCTAAACTGGATATTCCCTTTGGTTCTACATAATCCAGGAGGCAGATGAGTGGCACTGTGGCAGCACACTTCACCATGGAACTGGGATGTTACTCATCCATCCGACATTCCTTTCTTCTGTGCCCAGCCAGTCTCAGAATCCTTCACAGCACAGCCCTCCTAGCTGTTATTCCCCATGTAGTGCATTTCATACACGAATTACAATGACTGCCACATCCGTGATGTGGTTCAGTGCTCTCACTATAACTGAAAAAATTGAGGCCTGGAGAGGGGAAGTGGCGTGACGGAAGCCCCACGCAGGTGTGTGGCAGAGGCAGGATGATAGGCATCTGGAATCAGAGTTCTATAATGACTGATGGCATTGTCTCCTGAATGGGCCCATACAGAGCTCCCCAGGCAGAGGTCAGCTACAACTGGCTGGTAGGCCATGTCAGTCCCTTACGAATATAACCTCCTTCCTAATGGTGTCCATTGGAATCTGAGTGGGGGCAGTGTCCTGTGTAAATAATGACCTCACGTGCAAATCACGAAATGTCAGATGTGTGTGTTTTCCTCACCCCCTTTCCATCCGTGGATACAACCCATGTTCAGGAAGGAGCACAGGATGAATAATCACAACTCCAGGATTCTGATTCCAGCCCTGCCCTCATTTAACACTGTGACTTTGGACACTTCTGCTTACATGCTTTCAGTCTTTCCATCTGTAAAATGGGGCTACAACCTCCCTCCTGCTTTCCTGCCTGGTTGGGGTTACTATGTAATTCCTCTAAATATGAAGGTTTATCTTCAAAGAGAGGCTGATGGTTCCACCATGCTGCAGCTCAGTGTTCATCATTCCTGCATTCCTAGGGTTTTAAGGGGAGACTGAGTGGGTGGGGTTCTGGGCCCCTCCATCTATCCCAAATAGCCCTATTTCATATTGGGCCTCCATGTAAAATTGTGTTTGATGAAAAGTGATCTGACAAAGAGGGATGGATGGAGGGGAGGAAAAGAAATAACTTCCTGAGTTGGCTATACACATGTGGGGGCCCTAGTGCAGACCCTGAATCAGAATATCCTGGCCTGGGCATGTGAGTTTTTTGTTTTTTGTTTTTTTTGTTTTCACTAAAAATGTAATACCTGCCAGTTGTAAACCATGCATGGCATAATGTTTTTCTTAGTGTTCTTTTTTTTAATTGAGGTGAAATTCACATAATATGCAGTTAACTATTTTCAAGTGTACCATTGGTTGGCATTTAGTGTATTCACAGTGTTGTACAATCACCACGTCACTCTAGTTTCAAAACTTTTTCATCACCCCAGAAAAACTCCTTATACCCACGAAGTAATCTCAGTGTCTCCTCTCTCCTTCCCCTGCCAACCACTAATCTACTCTCTGTTTCTCTGGATTCACCTATTCTGGACATTTCATAGAAAAAGAATCACATAATATGTGACCTTTTTTTTCTGGCTTCTTTCACTTGGCATCATGTTTTTAAGATTCATCCAAGCAGTAGCATGGATCAGTACTTCATTCCTTTCTATGGCTGGATAATTGTGCTAGTAGTTTGTTTGCTTGCTTGCTTGCTTGCTTGCTTGCTTGTGTTAGCTTTTTTATCATAGGAAGTTTCACACATCTAAAAGTAGAGTAGTAAAAATGAATCGCCCCTGTATCCCATCACCCAGATCCGCCAATAAATGCAATCATTGCCATCATTATTTCATCTGTGGCCCACTCCCCCACCCCCATATTGTTCCAAAGAAAATTCTAGACATCATATAATTTTATCTGAACATAAGTCAGTAACCATGTGTAGTATGGGAAGGCTTCCTGAGATTTCGATGTACAGCACTGGGTGAGAATCACCAATCAAGCAAGCTTTACCCCACAGTTTGTTTTAAGCCCCCACCCCCAACCCCACCCCATGACTGATTTGAATCCAGGTTTGGTTATGAAGTCATCATCTTGATCATCTGACTCGTCGCAGATTTGTTTGCTCGTGATTTTTGTTCATTGCCTTCCTAGTGTAAGTTGAAATGGGACAGGGAGTGCCATCCCAGCAGCCCTGGGGTTCCCCAAAAGGGTGATCTGCTTAGTAAGGTTAATGGGTTCTCATCAAACTGAGTATAACAGACTTGGTGGGAGTCACGTACAGGGCTGAACACTGGGCTTCTAGTCCTGCCCTGGCATCTGGGTTTCCCACCTCATCCCAACTGCTTCTTAGCGAACCTTTACTGTTTCTGCAACGCTTCCCTGTGCACAGCAGATGGCGCCTTTGTTCCACCTAACTTCTCATCTCTTCCAGGACACCATCCTTTCCTGCCTTCAAGACAGATCTGGAACCTGGCAATCCTGCTCAACAGTGAAAGTTCCTGCGGAGACCCTCACTTGCCCTGCTCCTCCTAGCTTCCCTGCAATAAAGTTGAGCAGCTTTTGTTGGAGATGTTGTCTCTTACGTGGTCTTCATGTCACTTATGTGCTATGCTGTGATGCTCATGCGTTGCTATGAAGGAGATAATTGCAATGCTTACTTGGGCTGGAGTTCTAAGAGCTCCCAGCTGAGACTAGGAGGCCCAGTGGATTCTGATTCTTTGCTGTGTGATCTTTTGCAAGTCACTTCCCCTCTCTGAGCCTCACTTTTCCTCATCTATAAAGTGAAGGTGTTGGGTCAGATGGGTGATTGATTGCCTTTCTTTTCACTACTTTCTTAGACTCTGTATTTTGAAAAACATTGTCAAGTGAATTGCAGTTAAGGAATATCAAATCTTAAAGCAGTTAGAAGAGTGGGAAAAAGCGTTGAAGACAGACTGCCTGGGAGAGAGTCCAAGCTCAAGTACCTCCCAGCTGGGCCCCTGAACCTCTTGCTATCCATAGGCATAAAATGTGATAATAGCATCTACTGCAAAGGGTGGTTGTGGGGATTAAATGAGGTGACACATGTAAATAACTTAGAGTAGTGCTTGCCAGTTGGAAATCACTCAGTAAACATTCTCTACTCACATACATATTTTTTCGTGTTTCATTAATCAAAGATCTGTAGAAGTGCAGATTGGAATTTCGGTCAGCCTAAAAATTAGTGCCTCACAGCACAGTTGATTCAACTATTATGAAAACAAAGGGACTGTTTTAGTCTGTGTGGCTTTATTTTTTTTTTAAATATTGCTTTAAACCAGCAGTTCTCAAACTTTCTTGTGTTAGGACCCATTCACACTCTTAAAAATCATTGAGTATCTCAAAGAGCTTTTGGTTATATCAATTGAGCCATATTAGAGATTGAATAGAAATTTTTGAGACCAGAATACATAAACACGCATTTCATTAGCCACCAGAACTAGATGAGGTCATTGCACAGCATTTAGGCTATGGAAACTTCACTGATTAGGAGAGAGAAAGAGACCTTATGGCAATAGTTTTTACCTCACGTGCCTTCTGAGAATCTTGGGGACCACACATTGAGAATCACTGCTTTAACCACTTACTGGGCAGATACTAGATAAGACCTGGCTCTGTACTTGGCCACCTGTGACCTTGAACCAGTCGTTTCTCCCAGAGGCAGTTTCCTCATCTGCACAATACACAATACCTGTACCTTGGAACTTGGTAGCCAGGAGTAAGACTGTTGCAACTCTAAACTGTGTGCAACATAATTTGGTTCCATTATGAAGTTTTTATACATGGCTCAGTCACTTCGGCCTCTGTGGTCCCTCAGGGGCATGGGACTTTCCCATCCTTCTGGGTATCTGGGTTTCTTGGCCACAGGATGGCAGTGTCCTTTGGGTTTGACCATCCCCGGAGAAGTCCATTTCTGTGGGCTCTGGGAATATGAACATGAGTTTTTCCATTCTCACAGCTTCTCCAGGAAATCTGGTATAAGCTGGCTGGCCCTTTGGGAACAGCTGAGAATTGAGACACTGGTGCCTCTTGGGGCCAGTGCTTCTGGGAGGTGTTTCTTTCCTTCAGCTCTCTGTATCACCATGCCCTGCTGGAATCCAAGTTTCCAGCTGAGGCCCTTTGTCCTGTTCTTTGAGGCCCCAAAGGAGCTGGGGAAGCTCTGTGCCTGCTAGCAGCCCAACTAGCTGTCCAAAGAGCAAGTGTCTTCACACAGCAGAGCACTGGCTTCTACAGGGGTGGGAGTAGGGAGCAAATGTGTGCTTCCTTTAGCCCCTGGCCCAGCCCACCTTTCCAGCCTTTTCCAGTCCTTGCTCCTCCTGTGTCCCTCAGGTGTCTTGCTTGTGTTCGTGCTGCCCTCCACCCCTGTATATAGAATGATCCCCTCCACCCGCCTCTCCTCCCCAGTTTGTGTCCATGTACAAATTCCTTTCCCTCACATACCACAGCTTCCACAAAACCTCTCCACAACTGGAAGTAATTTATTTCTCCTCTTGGCCTTCACAGCATTCATCCCACTAGCTTCAGTGATGTGGCAAAGCTTTTGGTCCACGTGTCCTATCCTCAAAGATCAGGCCTGATCCCACAGAACAGGCACTGAGGAAATATTTGGTGGGCGTGTAATGGCTGCCATTTGGGGGGCGTTTGTCTGTCATGCCCTTGCATTGATTTCATTCCATCCTATCTGGTCCCCATGAGACAGAGGACGAGCCCAACAGTATTAAGCCATACTCTGGACTTATCTGGGTTCAAATTCTGCTTCCACCACTTGATAACTACACAGCCTTGGGAAAGTTACTGACTCTTTAGTGAAACTCAGTTTCCTCATCTGTGAAATGGGGATCATAATAGTATCTACCCTACGTGACTATTGTGACAAATAAGATCCATCGCAGGCCTAATGCTTGATGATGGCATTCCACAAATAAAGCTTTTTGTTTGAACAAAAAATATCACGATTATACAATTTGAAGTTTGAAAAACTGAAATTTGCAAAATTCAGGTCCAGATCCTTTCAACCCTGGCAGACTATGAAAACTAAAAATGGAACCTCAAGCCCCACACTGTGTGGGAGGTGAGCGGCGGCTGTTTGGGATGCAGCCCTCTCCATAACATTCTCCTTTAATTAGAGCCAGTCTCTTAAAAATCCCAAGTCTGTAATTTCTGGGGAGTGTCCGTCAGAGCTGCTTTTAGATTCCATGTATTTAGGGGCTGTGGCTACACGGTTTAAGGGGACAAGTTTTCTAATCTGCTTCCTTAGAGGGGGAAGGTCTGCAAATCTCATGACTGCCAACAGGAGCCTTGAAATAAAATATCAAATCCTCTGAAATTAAGGATGCTACCTCCCATTGGTTTCCTTATCATGGATTCCTAGCATTCTAACCCTGATAGAACTGTGGATCCCCGGACAGCTAGAAGCAGGCTGTATCTTGGATACGGATGCAGGCTCTGGAGATAGGTGGGGTCAGTCCCAGCCTGGCTGTTTAACCAGCTCCGTGAGCTTGGACGAGTTGCATAACTGTCTAGAATCTTGTTTTTCTCATCTGTAAAACAAGAATGATAACTATAACTTCTTAGAGTGAAGTGACATAGATGATGCATGCACACAGAGGGTGCTCATCTTGGCTACCGTCACTATCACTGCGGGATCTCAGGAAAGGGGAAGATCTAGTCGGTCACCCAGTCCAATATGCATATCCTCTCCCTCTGCAGGTGGCCCCAAGCCTTAGTCCGCACGCCATCCCTGAGAAGCCCCAGGAGCAGCTTGCTCTGCTCTGGACAGCTCTGTGAGGGAACATTCTGGTGTCGAACCCACTCTTGTCTCCCTGGCACATCTCATGACTGAGGCGGGACTGTCCTGACACACGGGGCATCCATCTAGCTCTTCCTCATGGTGGCTGCTCAGAGGTGGAACACACCTTCCCTTTCCATCCCTGCCGCCCCTCCCTGGTATACCCCACAAGGAATATGCCTAGTTCCCTCCCTCAGCCTTTCTTCAGGGACAGAGCTGGAGTTATCAGACCACCTGGCACTAGCCCCTTGGTAGATGCCTTGTTGATAGTGGAAGCTGAGAAAACGTGGCAAAGGGCAAGCAGTTCTGGGCCCGCACTGATCCAGCTCACAAGGTTTCTCTTCTCAGCATGGAGAGCTGGACGGAGTGGAGAGAGCATGAGGTCATCACACAGAGGGAGCCTGGCTGGGCAGGTTACTCAGGCCCCTCTCCTCCAGGAAGCATGGCTCCACACGGCACCCACTTCACGGGCGATGTGCATAAAGCTCCCAGTGTGTGTTTGACACTCAGTGCTGGCACTCTATTTTACATTTCTGACCTTATGCCCCCGAATCCTACCACTGTGTAAAAGGACTGTCAGTCAGGCCCCACCCAACATCAGACCTGGCCCCTACTCTGCTCAGTCACTGCCCTACCCATGGGTCCAGTCTGGAAATAGCCCTCACTGAGGCAGCCATTTGTGGGTATCTAACTCCCTTTGTGGTCTAAACAGAATCTGTGGTTTGCTCTATGTCCCTAGTACTTAGAGAGGCCAGACAAGCCATTAAGATGGTAGGGACGGCTAGAGTGAGAGTTGAAGGCTAAACTCTAAAGGAAAAGCAACGTGGAGCCTCTGAGATCTCCAGGTCCCCCTCCGGGCCTGGGATACCTCACTTCGGACCCTCTCGCCATCACCTCAGGCCTCTGCCTCTTCCCCAGACCAAACACCTGCAGAGATGGCAGGTGCCTCGAGGAATACTAGAATATTAGAACTAGACGGGCCTCTAGGAATAAAAAGTCCTACTGTCTCATTTGTTGGTATTATTATATTATTATATTATTAATGGAAATATCTAACTTATTATGATGAAATAAGAATTATTAAAAATTTAAATAATCTTATTTATTTACCAGTCCCCACCTACCCCTCCTCCCCCACCATCCCCCTCAAACTCCATATAACGAAGAAAATTCTCTTACTTTTGGGTATATATCTTTCCAGGTGCCTTTTAGGCTTATGTAAATATACATAAGTAAACATAAAAGGCAATAAACTATAGTGTTTCGAAGCTCAGGCTCTGGAGTTAGACTACATGGGTTCAAACCCTAGTTTCATACCTTGCTGGCGAGTTATTTAACCCATCTAGACCACTGTTTCCCCATCAGTAAATTGGAGATGATTACATTTATATCATAGGGTGGTTCTGAGAATTAAACGAGATAATCCACATAAATCATTTGGCACAGTGGCTGGTGTATAGGAGACTCAATGAGTGTTAACCATTTTATTAGCATTGATGTTTTATAACCTAACTTCTTTCACTAAATAGTTCGTGACACACTTTCATCTCAAATATGTGTATTATCTGTGGCTGAGCCGCATAGTCGCAACAGATACCACATGGCCCACAAAGCCTAACAGAAAAGTTTTGTCAATCCATCGTCTAGATCAGTGATTTCAAGCTGTGCTCTATGGAAACCTGAGATTCCATACAGGCATCTCAGGGAAAAGGGGCAGGGGGACCCCAGGCCTTCCGCACCTTTTTACCAAGGTTGATCCTCTTATTTGTTAAAATTTACTAGTTGTTTGACCAAACACTTATGGAAGAAATTATACCAATTCTCTCTCTACAATCTCTCTCAGAGGATAAAAGCAGAGGGAATTCTTCCTAACTCATTCTATGAGGCCAGCATTATCTTAATACCAAAACCAGACAGACATTACAAAAAAAGAAAGCTACGAACCAATATCTCTCATGAATAGAGGTGCAGGACTCCTCAACAAAATATTAGCAAATCAAATCCAACAATGTGTAAAAAGAATTACATACCACAAGCAAGTGGGATTTGTTCTCGGTATGCCAGGCTGGTTTAACATTCAAAAATCAATGAATGTAATCCATCACATCGATAGACTAAAAAAAAAAAAAAAAAAAAATCGATGAGTACATCAATGCCGAAATAGCATTTGTAGAAAATCCAAAAGGATCGGGGTTCAGAGAGCTTCCAGGTTGGTGAACATAATTACAACACAGGGAAGGCGGTGCACCCCAACTCCACAAGAACAGAAGCTCCTGCGCTGGGGACTCTCCTAGACCTTGCCCTATGAATCTCTTCATCTGGCTGTAAACGTGTATCCTTTATCATTTCCCTTAATGCACTGGTCAACCTCAGTATTTCCCTGAGTTCTGTGAGCTGGTCTAGCAAACAATTAAATCCAAGGGGGAAAAGGTCATGAGAAACTCTGATTTGTAGCCAAGTCAGAAGTTGTGGGTAACCTGAAGACCTACTACGTGCCGTTGGCATGTGAGCAGTGGGGGTCTTGTGGGACTGAGCCCTTAACCTGTGGGATCTGACGCTCTCTCTCAGTAGCGTCATGGAAAATATTGCCAGTAGTTCAAAAGGATATACAATGAAAAATAAACACCCCATTTATTTCAGATATGTGGTCCTCCTCCTCAAAGACACTGATTATTACCAGTTTCATATGTACCTTTCAGGAACAGTCTGCAAATGTGAGCTTTAATACCCCCAGAGAGCTGCTCCACGCAGGAGAATCATTACCACCCTCACACATATGGACGTCTGACTCTCTTCACCCATGTGGGAAGCCAGCCTGCACACCAAGGCTTTCCTGTGGAGAGTCCACCTCATCACCCTGGATTTTGGACGTTCACGGAAAACCACTCTTAGATTCCTGTCATTGGACCTGAACCCATCTGTGTGTCTTTTCCAATCAACACTTATGTGGGCCTCTCTTGTTTAACCAGGGTCAGCTTCTCTGGAGAATGATTGCTTATCTTTCTGACAATCTTCATATGCCTAACAACCTATGTTTTAAGTCAGACCATAGCAAACCTCAAAAATTTGGTGAAAATCAGTTCAGCCATTTTCTCATGATGGGGTACACAAATTGACAAGCAGTCACAAACTTCGCTTTGTTAAATGGATAATCCTTCACTGGTCCCCTGTTCTGACCTTTAGGAAAAACAAGAGAAAACTAAAAAAAAATGAGAGCACATTTAGCACCCTGTTCTGCACCCTGCCTTTTTTCTCTTACTTATCACTATGTCTTGAGATAGTTTTGCATTTCATATCGGTCCACAGACTTTTGCCCTTGCATTTATAGTATAAATACTGGTTCAATTCCATTTGTGAATATACTTGGGGCTAAAATTAATAATAATCTTATTCTTTCTAAAATAAAGTCTTAATTTCTGTTAAGTATAGTGTGACCAACTCATCCCTGTGCCTGAGATTGTCTCGGTTTTATCACTTAAAGTCCTGTGTCCTAGAAAACCCTCATTGAGCTCTGGGCAAACTGGGATGTTCAGTTACCATATTTAAGTACTGTATAAACATAGAACAAGTTTGAATGGGAGGTGGTATGTGATTTTCATCTTTGGCCTAAGACAAAACTATTAACCAAATATTAGCCATATAAAATAAGGATTTTCCTAGGACTTTTGTTATTATTGTTGGAAACTGCCTCATGCTTTTAACTGGCTGCATAGTACTCCATTGTATGATTTCACCATAATTTTATTAAACCTGTTCCCTACTGATGAACATTTAGTTTCTTTCCAGTGTTTTGCTGGAATAAACAAGTCTGACATAAATGTGCTTATTTATTCTATGAACTGGTAGATTGTGCATAATAATTTTCTTTGGAAATAAAGTTTTCCTGCTAAAAACAAAACTCAAAAAGCCACAGGATTAAAGACTTTCATCTTGTGCCTTCTGTGAGTCTCTTTTTATTCAGGTGACTGACTGGGCTGAGGATGAGTTTAAAACAGGTTGGCAGCCAACGTCTAGGAAGGAAGCCCAGGCAAAGGGGAGGCTTCCTGGGGTGCATGAAGGAGAAAAACAGCCCCGTGCTGTGGTTCCCAGCATGGAGGGGGTGTTTATCAAGGCGGGTGGGAGATGAGTTGGCCAGACTTTGAGGGGTCCAGTGTTGGCTGGTAGCAGGGCTGAGAGACTGGAGCCATTCAGCTGGTACTAAAAGGAGCAGGCAGAGGAAGGAAAAACAAGCCCAGACACACACTGGGTGGCTGCCGGCTGGCCAGGGCTCTTGGTACAAAAAGTCCAGTGCCAGGCTGTGGGGCCCAGCCAGCTCTTTCCCAGGAAACCCACCCCAGACTGGGCAGGTTTAGGTCAGTTCTGAAATTATTTCTTGGGGCTATTATGAATGGATTTGTTCAGAAAATGGGATAATGCAGTACTTTTCCAGAGAGATGGGACATCGGGCCCAGAAAGGTGATTTTTCTACCATGTTCTATGTGTGATGCTTGTGTATCAATGCACTTTTATCCATCAAAGGGGCTGCGGCATCACTTTCCAAACTATTTTCTGCAGAATGCTGTTAGTGAAACACAACGTCCAAAGACAAAAAAGTTTGAGAAAGGACAAGTCATCAAAAACAAGCAAAATTCTTCATTGCAGGAATTCTCAGAGCCTTCAATATGCTAATAGTATACTTCACAAATTTTCAAAAAGAAGATCTGCGTGAAAAGAGCCAGGTTTGGTGTTGGTGGAAGATGGAATGCCAAGTACAAAAGGCTGTATTTACAAGTCCTTCCCATCCTTGAGTCATTGGGTAAGGCTGATACCTTGTATCTAGGGTCCTTTCCCCTGGAAAGAACTAGAAAATGAAATGCTAAGGAGTCAGAGACAACCTGAGTCTTAGTTCACTCTACCGTTCATTTGCTGATTGATATCAGGAAGTCTTTTCCCCTCTCTGAGCCTCACATTCTTCCTCTGTAAAATGAGGTTGTCAGACTATTTCAGGTATTTTCTAACTTTTTAATCCAAGGAAGCCTTCTGTCAAACAAGTCTTAAGCATCATCCCATATAAAACAGATCAAAGTGGTCTTTAATCAAAATATTTTTAAGGCGATATCACATTGTTAACACAGACACATCTGCAAGAAAAGTCAGGAACAGAGGTACTTTTAAGAGCAAGGAGGTAGTCGTGATTGAGGTAAGGCACAAAAGGGCTTCGGGGTGGTGGACAAATTCTATTTCTTGACATGAGTGGAAGTTATAAGTGGTATTTTCTTTAGAGTCATTCACTAAACTTTAAAAATATTATGTTACTATAAAATCAATCACTGAGAACCCAAATATGTCAATTGGGTTTAGATGCAAGAGGTAGAAACTCCATAATAAAAGGAGCTTAAATAAGAGAGAAGTTTATATTTCTTTCATGCACATGAAGGGTGGCCATGAGCAGTCCAAGGCACTCAAAGTAAGTAAGAACTCAATGATCATCATGGACGCAAGGCTCCATCTCTCTTTTTGTCCGTCACCTTCAACATGAGACTTTCAATGCAAAGTCCAAGATGGCTGACGGAGCTCCACCATCATGTCCACCTTAGAGCCAGCAAGAAGAGGAATGAGAAGAAGGGCATATCTTCTCACTTTAAGGAAATGCCCAGTAATAGCACTCACACCTTTACTTATATCCCATTGACCAAAACTTAATTATATAGCCATACTAACTGCGAGGGAGGCTGGGAAATGTAGTCTTCAATCTGGGTGGCCATGGACTCCCCCCGACTGTAGCTTCCACAACAAAGGGAAAAAGGGAAAGGTAGATTTAGATGACAACCAGCAGAATGTGCCACAACATATTAATGGATTTGGTTTCTGATATGTTGAAATTTAATGTGTGACCAATGTCGGTATCTGCTGCTTTTCAGTTTTAAATACAGCTTGAGGTACACAAAATGACATGAATATTCATAGTTTGTGGAACTGCAGGAGCACTCAACAGAATGTAGTTTCAAAATCCCTGAACTAGAAACTCCCTGACAGCTTTTCCAGCTTTGACGTTCTAGAATTCTGTGAAAGCCCTGCCCTCTTCCATGAGCTTACAGAGGACTTTCTCTCTGGGGACTGGCAGGGGACTTCTTGTTACCTTTGGGACTGAAAACTGTGCTCATTGTTTCTTCTGAGTCAGCACAGCCCTGGCCAAATATCTTGAAAAGCTCTCTGTCATTCGGTGGCCTTCCCTGTCAGGCTGGGCGATCCCCAAAGGAGGTGTAGTTTACTGAAGCATTAAAAAAGTGTTTCAGAGCAGGGAGTAGCTCAGACTTTCCCCCAGTATTTTAGAGATATTTAAGGTAGAAGGGCCTACCTTTCTGACCCTTTCATTCTTCAGAGGAGGAAGCATGGATCAAAAGAGGTTAAGAGATTTATACAAAGTCATCAGCAACTTATAGCAGGGCAGGACTGGGCTGCACACTGATTTGTCCTGATGCTTTCCATTATCATTAATTATAATAGCTTGAATTTAATACACACGTTCTGTGTGCCAAGCTCTGGGCCAAGCACATCACATATATCATTTCATTTATCCTCACAATAAACCTGAGCGGTAGATACATTATTTTCTTTTCCTTCTTGGTCATTTTGCAGTTGAAGAAATTGCAACCTAGAACTTGCCCAAGGCTACACTGTTACTCCGCTAGATCAGAATGTGAACCCAGGCGGTGGGGGTGCAGAGCCTGCATTCTGACCTCTATGCTGAGAACTATGGCCTCCACTCTGCCCTTGGCATGAGGGCAGACTTTACTACAGGGCAGGGACACTCCACCACACCACTGGGACATCACATCCCTTCAGACCACCCTTTGCCCCAATTTTATGCTCCTTCATCAACCTCTTGATGCCTAACTCAGCAGCGTGGCCCCAGGAATAAAATGCTCTGAGGTGTGGATACAAAACAGTGCAAAAGCCCGTTCCCCAGACGAGGCGGGTGTGTTGGTGTTTACCTCGGGCACCTGTCTCACCCTGTCTGTGTGAGACAGTCCTCCAACACTGCAAAAAGGATCAAATGATGTTTCAAAGCCTGCAAAGGTTCTGACTCCGGATGTGGGGACCACAACCTCGCCCAGAGGCAGCGCCGTCCCTGGGCCTTGCCTAGCGGCCGCTTTCCGACAGTTTCTGTGTTCTGTACCCACTGGCGTTGCACCAGTGGGGCCTTTCTGCCTGCTGTCGCTCACTCTCCTCTGCGCCACAGATGGACAACAGGAGGCTCTCGGGTGAGAAGCACCTTGGAGGCACTGCGGGCACTTCGGCAGTTGACGTCACCCCCACCTCCTCAGGTTTCTCCTTGTCCTTCAGCACAGGACACCAGGACACTTTTACTCTGTTTCAGAGGTAGAGGAAGAATAAGATGAGGTAACAGGCCTGGGAGAGTTTGTATTTTAAGGAAGGTTTTCGAAAAGCCCAGGGGCAGAAGGTATTGTTTTTGACCATAATTCTGCCGACATTTCTGAGAGGAATGTTGGGGGTTGGGAGTGCTGGGCAGCCTGTCGGAGGGTGGTGGGGCTGGAGCGGTGAAAGGGGATCAACATAGCTGACCTGTCTCGGTAAAGAGCATAACCCTGGAAAATCCCAAAGCTCATATGGCCCAGTCTGCACAGAACTCCAGCTGAAGAAAACAAAGTCCCATTGTCACAAGTTATTAGCAAGCCCTATAACCCTTACTTTTATATCTCTAAGAGCATGAAAAAGATCTAATGAAAAATCCATAGAAAACTCCATTTCTTTTTCCATCAAATTCTCTCATCTCCTCACTCCTATTGCCCAACTGCTAGGAAACGCTACAAAACCCCACAACCAGGACTTGTGGATTTTTGTTTCTTTCTTCCTTCCTATTAATTTAAAAAAAAATGTTTCAAGAACTATTTTATTTTGAAATAATCATATTCACAAGAAGTCGAAAAGACAGTACTCAGAGGTCCCATGTACCCTTTACCCAGTTTGCCCCAATGGTTACATCTTACGGAATTCTTTCCTATTAAATGTTAAGAGCTCATCGAATCCTTGCAACAACTCTATGAGATTATTGTTATCACCATTTCACATAAGAAGAAATTGAGTCCCAGAAAAGCTAAATGCATTGCTCAAGATCTTCAGCAATTCCGTGCAGAAGCAGGACATAGATTCAGATGTACTGACTCCAAAGTGTGTGCGCTCACATTCCCCTTCTTCCTCCATCCCCCATCCCGACCCTTCCAGGAAAGAGGAAAAGTCCTAAAGGGGCCCAGCCCTGAAAGAATGCAGTTCTTCACATGCCTCAGAAGAATTAGGGCCAACTAGAATTTGCCAAAAGTTAGAAGAGCCTCCCTTACATAGCTTGACTGTAGAGTCATCAAAATTATGCTTGTGACCCAGACAGTAGTCCCAGACACAGCTTTAGCTCCTTTCTGAAACTGGAGCAAACTTTCTGTTCCCCATAAGGCTGCTCTTTGGCCCCTCCCACTGTCTTCCATTCTCCCCTCCTGCTTTGGTGTTTCTCTGAAGCCTAGGGTGATGCTCCTCTGCCATATGTAAGGAATATCATCTCCTTTCTCTTAAAAGTACAGCTGTGACCCACCTTGTTTCACGGATGTGAGAAAGGGCTATGTGCCTGCTGAGTAAAAATGAAGTCTCAAAGCCAGAGATGTGATTTCTTCTGCTGAAAGTGACAGAAAACTCAACTCAAACCAGCATAAGTAAAAAGGGGATTGATTGGCTCCTACAAACAAAGAGTCCAGGAGCAGGGCTGTGTATCACATACCGATTGCACTCTGCTGCGTGTCACAGAAACTTGACTCCAAAAGCTTTATCTCACTCTGCAGAGCAATCTAGCCATCTTGGGAGAATATAGGGACATGAGCAGTCATTGGTGCTGCTGCACATCCTCTGTCAGCCTTCGCTGGTGCCTTTCATTTCCCTGCTGCTCTACTTCTAGTCTCCTGTCTGTAATCAGAGAAGGAAGAGGGATAAAGGACAGTCTCCCTCCTTTCACAAGTTTCCCCAGAAGCCCCCGGAACTGACTTCCTTTTAACAAAATAGAACCATGTCACATGGGCTCCCTACACTGCCAGGGAGTCTAGGAAGCTGAGTATTTTGAACTGGGCGTAGAGCTCCATAAGCTAAATGGAGGGTCTGAAAATTAGGCAGAAGAGGACATAAATAGCAGTATCTGCCCCAGACTGGCTTAACGGCTCAGACCAATGTCTCAGGACCAGTCTCTGTCTCTGTCAGTCTCTTTCTCTTTGTCTCTTAGGCTCTCCCCCACTAGGCTGCTCTCCATGTTGGCTTCATGCTCACACAGCCCTCTGCTTGTGATTTTAAGAAGGCTGCTGCTGCTCTGGGTCTCATCCACTGCTGTCCAGCCCTGGAGGAGAAGGCCAGATTCTTTGTTGCAGGCGTACATTCCCTCACATGTTCCTCCTGGAAAGGCTACTGTGGCCATGGGGAATGGGAGAGCTTAGCCTCGTCTCCTGCTCTTTTTTCCAAGCTGGTCTAAGCAGGAGACAGAAATCATGGCATGGTTCCCAAAGAAAGGGAAATGGATGCTGGCGGCCCCAACAAATCATAAGTAAATATCTACTGTTGAATCTTAGGCATCCTCGTGTTCAGAGATTTTTAAATCACTGCAAGCATGTCAGAGCTTCCTTAAATATTTGATTGAAATTTCGTGTTTTAAATCAGTGGTTCTCAAAGTGTGGTCTGGGGCCCCCAAGAGTCCCTTTTAAGGGTCCTCCAGGCCCCAAATATTTTTGTAGTACTACTAAGATGCTATTTGTCTTTTCTACTCTCATTCTCTCACAAGTGTACAGTGAAGTTTCCCAGAAGTTACGTGATGTGTGGCTACATGGCATGTGATGTCATTGCTCTGACAACTAAAGAGGTGTGTTTTCTTATAGTTTAAAAAGATCTTAGTTTTAATTTCTAATATAGGAAATATAGACAACCCACTAAATAAAAGTTCTTCGGGGCTCACAAAAATTTTTAAGACAATGAAGGGTTCCCAACACCAAAAGTGTGAGAACCACTGTGAAGGGTAGCAGAATAGGCCACCCCATGCCATTTTGGTATATTTCAAGGAGGCCTAATTCTCTACCCTTTAGCTCTTTTAAATATTAGGTTTATGCAAAAATCTTAAGGAACAATAGATACTTATAAATGTTACACGACAAAATTGAACACATTTGAAGCCATAATTAGTTTAGCTTTTTATATTAGTCAGTTTCAGCTGTAAATGACCAATAGAAATTTGTTTCGCTCTCACATAAACAAAATTTGGAGTCAGGCCATCAAGGGCTCAGACTGTGGCTACATGACTATAAGAGACCTAGATTCATTCTATTTTGATGCTCTGCCACATTCGACATGAGGTTTAAACCTCATGTTGCAAAGTGGCTGCTCAAATTCCAGCCACCTCAATTGCATTCTGTCAGCAAGACATTTCTCAGGAATTGCATGCATGGGGAAAAACAAACTTTCCTCTGTCCTCGCGGTTCTCTCAGCTGGTCTAATAATCAAATAGAAATGAGACAGATTAGCAAGAGGAAATAAGAAAATTTAATAAGTACATATGTATGGGAATCCTACCTACATGAGAGAGTCAGAGACCCCCACATGCATGAGAGGTTCAGAGACAGAAAGGGAACATGAGCATATGAGACATTTTGAGCTAGAGATTTGGTAAGGTGCCCTGGGGGCTGCAAGGGATCATTGTAGAATGATAGAAAGAGCAGATGTTTAGTAAACAGAAGTTTGTCCTGCCACATAGGTGGGTCATTCCATTTCCTGTTCACGGGTCAAAAAGAGATTATTGCTGATGCTGATAATCTCTTATTATGGGCAAGCTCCTAATTCAAACTTGTCTAGGTAGTTAAAAGAAGAAGCAAAAGTTTCTCTTGAGCCTGAAGCTAAAATTGCCTTTAGCTCAAAATAGTCCACATACCACCGAGGCACATTTCGGGGTGGCTCGTTTTGAACCCCCACACAGGTAACACTACTGCTTAAATTCTTTTGGCCAGAACTTGGTTATATGGCCACGCCTACCTGCAAAGCAGTCTGGGAAATGTAGATTTCAAAATTCTGTTTGTCATGCACCCAGTTAAAAATCAGAGTTTCAATTCCCGAGGAAGAAAAGTATATTACAGATCAAGCATCAGTTACCAAGTTAACATTTTTGGGCAGACCTTGGACTAAAACTTCTCCTTTATTCTCTGTTTAATTGCAGAATATCCTGTATTTCAAAAATTATGACTAAGTGGGGAGGAAGAAACTTTTCTCTACCCTTCAAGATTCTTTCTCCAGGTCTAAAAATTAAATCTACATGAGACAGATTAACAAGAGAAAATAACCAAATTTAATTACATATAAATAGGAACCCCACATACATGAGAAAGTCAAAGATTCCCACATACAGCTGAGAAGTTCGGAGACAGAAGGGGAAAATGAGGAATATGTGACATCCTGAGCTAAGGCTGAGGTCAGGAGCCTGGGGTTTCAGAGGAGAGGAAGGTCACAGCAGAACTATAAGAAGAGATGATGTTCAGTGACTAGCAGTTTGCCCTGACATATAGATAGGTCAAAAAGGTTACCTCTGATAATCTCTTATTATGAGCAAGGCCCATAATTTAAATCCTTCTAGTTAATTAAGGGGGCACAGAAGTTTCTCTTGAGCCTGTTGCCTTAGATCAGTTGCCTTAGGTCAAAATAATCCACATACGACAGAGGCACATCTTGGAAGGACTTGTTCTGAACCCCCACACTGTTTACGACTACAGTCACGGGCCCTTAATGACAGGGATACATTCTGGGGAACGCGTTGTTAGGCACGTGAACATCCTTGCATGAACATCACAGAGAGCACTCACACCTGGATGGCACCACTGTGATTGCATGAGCTAGACTTTTATATGACTGACATTGCAGTAGGTTTGTTTACAGCAGTATCTCCACAACTATGTGAGTAACTGCAATGTAAGCCGAGACACTAGGCTTTTCATTTTGTAATGCATGTCGATGTAAGAAAACAGCCAAAACTGTAGAGAATATTTGTAAGAGTTTATCGAGCCAAAACTGATGAAAATTGCTGGGAAGCAAGATTTCAAATGATCTGAAGAATGACAGTTTTGCAGCTTCTTTTATGCATTTGAAATTAAGGAGGGAAAGTATGGAAGATTATATGAAAGTGGAAGAAAGCAAAGCGGGATTAGATTATAGGACAGCTAACAAGATTATGTGCTCCTCTCAGGGTAGTCACACTTACCTAAAAGGTATATTAACTTAGATGCACAAAAAATAATGGACAGGGCTTGCTTAAGACAAAGATAACCTTCTTTATATACTAAAGAAGTTACATGCCTGGGGCCTGACTACCCACCATGACCTGCCCAGTTAGGAATTTTTGATCTGATCATCCTGTGAGGTTACTTTCAGTAGAACCCCTTTTTTGTCCACACAGAAGTCCCTAACTTAAGCTTCGATTATCAAGGCATAATCAAACGGGGACCTCTTTAAGTAGGCCATCTTGAACAAACAAATGGCCGGCCCCAGGACTAGGTAGAGCCAGTCCTCATCCACCGCCCACACACACATACACACCCAGGCTCCTTTGTTTTACAGATCTTGGTTGATAACTGACCCTTTGGGCTACTTGATTTTTTCCTTTCTCTTTCTGAGCTTAAATTCCCACACTTATGTTTCAAATTCACCAATAAAGAATGAGTCCACTAAATCCTAGGCCCCCACCCTCAACCCTAATAAAAGCAGAAACCCAGGCCCTGCACTCCCCCATCTCTCTACCAAGACCTTGCTGTGAGCCTCCTTCTGGTGTGCTTGTCCACTGTAAGTAACAAACTCTTTTTTCCTTCAAAGTTTCCTGATGGTTATTGCTGAAGGGTGTCTTGCAGTCGGAGAAAGAACCAGAAGGGTATATCCAGTCATAACACTGGTTGAGAAAGGGGAGATGTCTGTGGGAAGCTCCTTGGGGCCCAGGTGAGTGCCCCTAGGCACTTCTAGTTGATCGTATTCCTATCGGTAGGCTGAGACTCACACAAAACAGTAATGCAGCAATGCACTATGCTACATGTTACTACTGCTAAGACTCACTAGGAGACGCATAGGAATTTTTCTGCTCCGTTATAATCTCATGAAACCCAAAATGCAGCATAAGACTGTACATATTAACTGGTATTTTCTCAATATAAAATTAAAAATTACTGTTCAATGAATTGGCTGCTGAGGCTGATTCAAGTGTGCAACTGTCATCCAAACCCCAGTTGTTCTAAGGTTTTGTGATCATTGATACATATTCTTCTCTTTGACTAGTTTGAAAACATATAAAATCACAAAATAAATTTATATTGATAAAACAAATAATGTATAATGTATGTATAATTTCATTTGGAATTGGGGTTGTATTAACCTTTCGAAGGTCTCAGCCCAACCAATGTTTTGTCCAGCTACCTTTGTTCTTAAGCATTTTGAATCTGAATATCTTTAGACTGGCCAGGTACTCTCTGGTTTACCACAGGCTTCACCCCACCCTCTTGTGTTAAACTGAGCTACTTTGCCAAATTATAACATCTGCCTGCTTCCTGCAGGTGCTTGAATTGCTTACCAGATCACACAGAGAGTACTTGTTGAATTTAGGAAAAACCAAGCAGGTAGATAAGTGCTCTTATAGAGAATTATCACTAGTAAAAGTATGAATCAAGTACAGGTTTCATATAACACCATGGTGGAAGTTGAGGTCAGATGCTGGAGAGTCTTGGAGGTGAGGTGAAAATTCTGACCTTGATCATCCAGGAGATGGGAAACCGCTGGATGTTGAATTTTAAAGAATTTGGGATTATTAGGGAGGTCCTAGGGAGTACTCCTTAAAAGCCAGGGTAAAAACAATCTGTTCTGGAGACTGGAAGAACTAGGGCAGATTAAAACAAGGCAGAAAGGCTTGATCTGCTGTTAGTTTTAGTGACAAGAGGGCTGGATGTGTCCTCCTAGGGAAACTAGGAGAGTCTTCAAGGAAAAAAGAATGGGTCAGATCCATCCCAGCATCTAGGCTGCGTTTTGTCATTAGTATTCCAAAGAACACTCATAAACAAGAATTTGATTAGTTTCTTGAGAGTTCTAAGCAAAGTTCCTTGGGCATTCACCCCAGAGAACGACTCAGGGCCATAAGTTGAATGACCAGGGCCAAGGCTAGAAGCAGATAATCAAGGTCATACTCCAGGAAGCCTGAGCAGGACAGGCAGTTGCTTTCTGAGTCTGGTGAACCTGAATGAGTGGACAAGACATAGACAGTGAAGTAGCTGCCATTTATTGAGCCTGTTTGTGTGCCAGGCATTGTGCTAAGCTTTTTATATAAATTATCTCCCCAAAGCTTCTTAACTGCTGCATGAGGATAAATACCATTATCCCCATTCTACAGAGGAGAAAACTGAAATAGAGTGGTTAAAACAATTCTTAAGACTGATTCCTATTGATGGGGTGAATTTAAAAAGTATAATTGGATTTCTGTATGTTACCTCTCATCAGAGGAAATGGGAAAGCTTGGTGTGTTGACTCTAGTACTTGCAGTGAGATGAGAAAGACAGTGGGCTGGTGTATTTTGTCCTTTCGTATCCTTTGACCCTGTCTCCACTTACAGAACCCTAGTTTTCCCCTGGAGAATCCTTCCTCCCACTCTCAGCACTTGTGTGGGGTAAAAAGACTCTACTTCCTGCTTCAGGGATAACAAAGATCACTTGGGTCAATCAGCATTGCATCCCCTGGTCACAGGAAGCCAACAGCTGTTCTCTCAGCTGTTCTGAAATGCAGGTAGTCTGGGGAGGAAGAGTTGGGACATTTGAGTAGGCCAGAGGCCTGAGAGAAACTGCTTCATATTCCTTCCAAAATGTACCACGAGGCCAACTATTCTGTTTCTCAGAAGAGCTAACATTCTCTTGGAAATGGCGGATTACAGCTCGACCCTAAGCTCTGTGAGGGCAGGGACTAGGCCCAACTGCATCCCAGCGCCAAGCATAGCCAGTAGTAGGTGTTTGATAAACGATTGCTGAATGACTGAATGAGTTAGTAGACACATTGATCATTCACTGAATCACAGCTTGACATAATTGGAGGGATTCTAAAGATCTTTCAATAATTTCTCCCATCTTATAGAGAAAGAAACCAAAGCAAAGAGGGCTTTCAGTGAGACCAGAATAGATTGGGAATTAGATCTCAGGCCTCCTGTCCTTAGTCCTGGGCTCACTTAATAATATCAGAGCTTCTCTGAGATGGGATGCTTACCATTTTTGTACTGAAGATCGTTTTAGCATGAAATTACACCGAATCCACAAAGTAATTTATATCCTTGTCAAGTCCTTCCTGAGCCTTTTGATCACATTGAGGACAAAGTCTTAGTTTGAAGCTATTAAACTGCTAACACCTTTCTAGCACTTGCTAATCTTTCTGTTTTTTCAACAACGGAGCTGACTTCAGGCTCAGAGCCTTCACAAGTAACAGAATTAATTAAATGTTTTATAGAAATTTTTAAGCATACTTCGAAGCAAAGAGAATAATTATTATTAACCTCTCATGTACCCATCACCCAGCTTTAATTATTAACAACATTTTTCAAGCTTGTTTTGCATACTCACCTTCATCACACAATTTTTTTAGGATTACTTCAAAACAAATCTCATATTATATGATTATACCCATAAATATTTCAGTATGTATAGCTAACAGATAAAAAAACAGATCTAGCTATGATCACGTCATCTCACCTACCATAATTAAAAGTAATTCCCTAATATCACCCAAGGCCCAGTCTGTGTTCAAAATTTCCAGATTATCTCAAAAATGCTTATTTACATTTGGCTGATTTCAATCAATATACAAAGAAACCCACACCTTACACTTTATTCCTTTGTCTCATTTATTCTACTATTGTTCTCCCCCTCCCTAACTCCTTTTTTCATGCCATTATTTATTGAAGAGGACATGTTATTTGTCCTATAGAATTTCCCACTTTCTGGATTTGGCTGGTTGGATTCTTGCAGCGTTTTTAAAATATGTTCCTCTGTCCCTTTGTCGTTCCTGTAAACTATTAGCCATAGATTTCTGTAATCAAGCACCTATGACTCAGAGCCAAGGCAAGTCTCTGAGTCACTGAGTATTTGCTGTCATAGAAAGAACATCTTAATGAAAATAGAGTGTATAATGCAGTTGGTTGGTTGCTTGTAAGGGTGCTGGTGAAGGCAAGGAAGAAAAATGACAAATTCAGGGCTTGAAATTCCAGCTCAAATTATTACGAGCTGGAATTTTTATTTAAATTTTTTTATCTCCTAGGCTATAAATGTTGGTTGCTAATGATGTTAACATAATTGATTTGCTTTATAATATGTAATTTATTTCTTTATCCTACTATTTCAAGATACTAATATTAATGCTAAGAGTAAGACTACTGAATGTACTTTTTCTATGGTATGTACCTCGGTAAGGACGAATGGCCAAAATACTGTTAAACTTACTTAAAATGATTCTCAGGGTGGTTATGTCACCAACCTGATACACAATTAGGCTCATTGCTTTGATTTTATTTTTAGAGTTTACTTTATCTCTTTGACATAATTTAGTATTTTAAGTTATATAAAATATTTAATCATTCCAAAATTGGAACTATATAACAAGGTATATTCAGAGAACTAGCTTTCATCAAGTCCGCCTCCCTCTTCCCCTAAGGTAACCATTTCTATTAATATTTGGTTGATTTTCAATTGTTCTCTTTGAAAATATAAGCAAATACATACACATTTTTAGTTCTCTCTCCCTTGCACTCTAAACATTGTTCTGTACCTTGTTTTTTTGTTGCTTGTTCGTTTTTCACTAGATATGTCCTCGAGATCATTTTAGAGCATTATACTAAAATTCCCCTTGTTCCCTTTTACACTGAGTTAGAATTTCATAGTATATTTTATTAGCACTGTGTCAATGACTTACTATTTACGACAAGTATATCAGCCAGGTTTCTGGCAGGAAGCAGATGGCACTTTTAAAATGGGTAATCTGAGAATTTAATCAAGGGACTATTTACACAGATGTGGGCCCCTGTGGGTAAGCCACAGGAATGGTGCACTTCCCCAGGGCCAGCAACTACGAGGGGCCTAAGGGGCAAGAAGAGGCGGGTTACTGGAACCGAGAGGGGCCTCGGGACAGGAGCCGGGCCCCAGAGCTGCTAGCACAGCCTGTCTGTTCTGAGCCACAGGGAAGGATCTGGGGGGATAAATATCCCAACTGCACTCTTCCTTCTTCCTCTTCCCAGGCTCCTACTGGAAAAAATGGAAACAGAGGCCATAAAGGCCATGGGTGCCCTCTGCCTCATGCAGGCTGAAGGTCAGCCTCTGTGCCCAGAGCCCACGGCGAAGGGTGGAGATTAGACCTGAGGGGCAAACAGGACATACTGGCACAGCAAGCCATATTCTTTTTCATGTTTTAGTGACACGTTTTCCTTGAAATGTATTTAGGTTTTTAAAAATAAGTTGCAATAAAGCAAATTATACTATAGGTGTATGAGGATATGGTAAAAATGGGGGAGGTGGTGCCAGATGACTGAAGTCTGGGAAGCCCAGCTCAGGACCACACCGCCCTCCCGTCCAGAGGTAGAAGGCTCCTCTCCCTCCAGGCCCCTCCCTGCTGCCTTTCCTCTGGACCTGAGAGTTGCTGAGAGTCATTAGCGAAATGATCTTTTTAATTGGAAAGAGCAGGAGACGCACTGGGAGGTCACTGCGTAAAGGGGTTTGAGAGCCCCTGAAATGGATCCATGCTCTCATGGGCATTCCATGGCATTGCTCCTCTCACCCCAAAACCCACTCCCCGTGACCACCCTCCCAGGTAGCACAGAACCCTCTTTCTGATTCCTTGGCCAGCTAAGCAGCTGAGGGAAGCTGGACACTGCCTGTCCTTGGGGCAGAAAGTCTGGGTTGGAAATTAGAGAAGGACTTTAGGGGTGGAAGGGATCCCTGCCTGGACTCAGTCCAAGGCCCACCTGGCCTGGCTCCCAAGACGGCTGCAGCCTAAGGGCTAAGTAATGACCTCAGAGAAGCTTTGATTTCTCTCCAAAGACCTGGAGAGGCAGAAAGCTGTGCAATTGGGGATGGTGGGGTGGGAGGTGAGGTGAGAGGAATGAAAGAGAGCTCTAGCGGGAAGCATCCCTCCTGCCTTTTCCTTGCCCCCGATAAGAAAAGAAAAAAAAAAAAAAAACACAGGGTGTTCTAAATTAATTTACAGCTGCTGGAGGGTGAGAGAAAGAAGCAACTGTTAGTCTGTTAATGGCTGCTGACCAGCTAACAAAAAGACTTCTCACATTCCTGTTTTGCCTGTTGGAATTTCGGATTAATTTCCAGGTGGCTGTTTCTGCAGATTATTTTAGCCAGGCACCGTCTGACTCCAGGAGACCGACATGTGTGCACGAGGGCTTTCCAGACTGCTGCCCACAGCCAGTCTACAGGAGCAGACACTTCTTTCTGCAGACTGTTATCCCAAAGCTGGCTCCCTACACTTCCCTCGCCCCTCTGCCTATAGCTCATGTAAATTATTTCAGACACCTCTTTCTTCTCCCTTCCTCCTACTTGATGTATAAAATGCTTACACAACTCTGGGATGGTGGACATGCTGTCTTTTCTTCCGAGCTATGCTGCTGGTAGTTTAGAGTCCATGACTTAAGGCCAGTCTTTTGGCTAGTATTTTTGGCTCAGTGAAACCTTCCCCAGGAAAAGACTTTCGGCCGTGGAAGTCAACCACTTTTAGTTTAACAACTCCATCTCTAGGTATAATCTCCCTTGCCGAGATGAGTGATTGAGTCCCTCCTCTGGGCTGGACACGGTGCAAATGCCAGTGACACATTGGAGACAAGGTATCGCTTCTCCCTCATGAAACTCCCAGTACAGTGAGGAAGACAGACCATTAAACAGTGATGGAGCCTCTAGGGGAGGTACCTAACCCAGATCTTGAGAGTCAGAGACTCTTTCCAAAGGAAATGATGTCTAGGCAGAGACCTGAGGATGGTAGGAGTGAGCAGTTTAAGTCCACAGGAAAACTTTTCCCAGGCAGGGAGAACAAAGGCAGCTGGAGGTTCAAGAGATCCTGGTCTGATAGGGCAATTACAAGAGATCCGTTTATTAGAATGTGTTGGTGGGGAGAGGGGGAGGCTGGAGGGGTAGTGAGGGGCCAGGCTATGCAGGAACTCCTAAACCACCTTAAGGAGCTCATAGAGTATCCTGTGGAGAATGAAGAGTTTAACAATGAAGTAACTTAATCAGATTTGCATTCAAGAGATTCTTCATACTACCCTGGAGGTAGCTCTCAAATTTGTCCCTACATTTCCATCCCCACTGTCATTCCCTAGATCCCTGCAATAGCAAGTTCCCCCTCCTGAATCTCCCGGCATGCTTTGCTTCTGCTCTAGGTGAATCAATTTCTTTCCACTCTTTCTCCCTCCCTCCCTTCCTTTTCTCTTTTCTTCTTCTTCCTTTTCTTTTTTTTCCTTCTTCCTTTTCTTCTTCCTCCTCCCTTTCTTCTTTTCCTTCTCCTCCTTCTCTTTCTCTTTCTTAACATATAATAATTCACACACCATATATAATGGGCTTAATGTAGGGAGGAGGCAAGAGAACTAAAATGTTAAATCAAGCCGCACTCAGAGACTGCACTATGCTGATCAGCCCTGTAGCCAGGCCAAAGGAAGACTTCTGCCAGGATTGCTAGCAACCCATTTCCCCACATTGTGAAGGGCAAAGAGGAAAAACAAAGTCTTTTAGCGGCTCCCTACACAAAATAAAATCATTCATTCCCTATGGCTAAAACCATGGGGGAACCCATGGATTAAAAGCTGGGAACCGCCAGCAGGCCTTTCACACTACACATTCTTACCTTTTCAAGCGACAAACTCTTGTCCTTCCTCACTTTATGTCCATATCAAAGGAAACAGGTTAACAAGGTCTTTAAACTGTAACGCACAGGAACTAATGAATGATGTATAAACTGGATCCTGGACACTCCTGGGATTTTTTTCTTATCTTGGCTTTTTGTCTTTGCTTTCTCTAGTTTGTGTTTTTCCTCTTCTTTAAAAAGCTTTCCTTTTGACTCTAATTTTGGCGTGTGTTTGAATTCTTTCTATACCCTCTGCCAAGAACCCTCTTCTCTCTCAGTGTAGGGCTTGGTCTCCCCCCACTCGGGGGAATTTGCCCTGTCCTGCATCAGGCCGAGTTATGTCCCCCACAATTCATATGTTGTGATCCTAAGAATGAGATTTTATTTGGAGATAGGGTCTTTAAAGAATGTAATTAAGTTAAAGTGAGGTCATTAGGGTGGGCCCTGATGCCATATGAGTGGTGTCCTTATAAGAAGAGGAATTTAGACAGAGACACTCACAGGAGAAAGACCCTGTGAAGACAAGACACAGGAAGAAGGCAGCTCTTTACAAGCCAAGAAGAGAGGCCTCAGAAGAAACCGATCCTGATCACTTGACCTCAGACATCTAGCCTCCGGAATTGTGAGAAAACAAATTTCTGTTGTTTAAGCCATCCAGTCTGTGGCACTTTGTTATGGGGTACAGTTCAGTGGTGTTTAGTATCTCCATAGAGTTGTGCAACCAACACCGTAATCAATTTTAGAATATTTTCATCCCCCTAGAAAGTAACCCCATACCCATTAGTAGTAATTCCCCAGTCCCCCTGGGACCAACCCCCATCCCACGCGTTGCTGGACAAGCATGAGCCTACTTTCTGGATCTATAGATTTGCCTGTTCTAGATATTTCATTTAAATGGCATCATGTACTATATGATCTTTTGTGACTGCTTCTTTCATTTAGCATACTTTTCTCAAGATTTTGGTGGGATCTTCTCTGCAGTATCTTTTACTATGTGTGCACCTGCCTTTTTTCACCAGGAAAGTCACCAGTCACCCATGGGCACAATTCGTGTATGATATATGCCTTTATTGCCCACAGCACATGCCTCTCATGTGTATAATTCATTTTTCTGTGCAATAATTTTTAATGTGATGGGGGAGGGGAGAGAAGCACATTCAAAAAAACAGATGTATAAACCTAAGGAAAGATTACATTGCATGATCTTGCCAGTAGTTAAACATCAACTCAAATTCCAATTAACTCTAACATTCATTAGAGTAAATTTCTTAAAAATAATTGTAGCACCATTCCTTAAACTTTCTAATCTTTGTACTGACTGATTTTTTTAAAATTGTAATAAGACATAAAATTCATATAGTGGGTTCTTGATAATGGGGAAATTGTCGCTGTTAAACAAATGCAGGCCTTGTGTGACACACAAGGGCTGTATCGGTGACCAAGACAGATAAGGGCCTGCTCATGAGGCACTTAGATTCTGGGGAGAGGGAGACAGAGAACACACCCTGAAATAAACACACAAGATAATTTTATCTTGCGATAAGTGCTGTACAGAAAATACCCCAGGATGTATGGCAGAGTAACAGGAGATTGAGGGATGGGAGTTAGTGATTGTTTCTGAGATTAAGAGGGTACTAAAGCTTTCTTTTAGGAATTAGTTGAGCTGAAATCAGATGGATAGCGGGTAGCTTTTCTTTGAAGACCTGGGGTTAGAGCATTCCAGGCAGGAGAATGGCAAGTGCCGGGTCCCTAGGGTAGGAGAACAATGATCATGCTTGATAGAGAGAAGGCCAGTGTTGGTAAAGAGTATGGAGAGAGAGAGAGAGAAGAGAAGAGAAGAGAGAGAGAGAGATGAGAGCCGAAGGCTGATAGCTGGGGCCAGAACACATAAGGTCTTGAGGGTCAAGAGAAAGAATTTGGATTCTAATGGAATAGGAAGCATTAAGAGTGAATCAATTAGAACTAATTTTGGCTGCATATAATAGAAAGTCCCCAAATAACAGTGGCTTCAACAAGATAAAAATTATTTCTCTCTCAGGTAAAATTCCAGGGCTGATATGGCAGTTCCTTGGTCATTAGACACCATGCTCTTTCTATCTTTCTGTTCCATCCTTAAGGTCACTTTGTGGTCCATAATGGCTGCAACGCTGCTGCCATTATGTCTATTTTCCACGCAATGGAAAGAAGGAAGAGAGGAAGAGCAAAAGAGATGGACCTCCTAGCTGAGTCAAATTCCTGAAAAGATCCTTCTCAGAAGCTTCACACATCTCATTAGCTAGAAAATAGATACTGGAGAATAGAATTCTGTAGGGATTTGAAGCAGGGCAGGGACATGATGTGATTTGCATTTAAAAGAATCAGTCTCACGCTATGTGGAAAGTGGACAGTAGTGAGGCAGGAGTGGAAAGGCTATCTAGGAGGGACTCACAGACTTAGTTCCTCATTCTGATATCCAAATTAATCATGTGACCTCGAACAAGTCTCTTCCTCTGCCTGGGCCTGAGTTACTTTGTTTCTTAAACTGGGTTCAATTTAACAAGCAGTCGGCTCCCTTCCCATTATGAAGCTAAGGTAGAGAGGCGGTTGCCTGTAGGCCTGGCAGGTCACAGAGCTGGTTCCACCTCTGAATACCTGGCATCTCCAGTTCCCAAATTTCTTATCAGTGGCTCTCCTGTCCTCCATGTCCTTGACTCCACATCTCTGAAAGACATCGGCCTTCAGACCTGGGTGCTCAGGTTTTGGAGGGGGGAGAAGGTCCATCTGTGCTCTTGTTCCCCCTCCTTCTGCCCCTGGCTCTGTTTGTTCCTGCTCTGTTTTCTCCCCCATCTATCTCTTCAGTGTTAGCCTCTTCTCTCCTTCCTCTTTTTCTGATGTGAACCATTCTTGGTCCCTTCCCCCATGGACCTTCCATCAGAATCTTGCTTACTCTTCTTTTTCTACTCTCGATGTCATCTTTCTCTGGTGGTTTCTTCTCTGATCGTCTCTCTTTGCCTTACTCTCTCTATCTCATTTTCTATTTTAATAGCGTAGAGTAACTGGTGATTAGATGCTCATAAGAAATTCAATTCAGAAGTATAAAGAAATAGATATAAAGGTCCCCCTCACCTCTGTTTTCCGCTCTGAGCCATTCCCTCTCCAGAGGCTATCACTATTTATAGGCTTGTGTATGCATGGCTTACCCTGGTCTCTACTTTGAGTCTCTCCCTCTCTCCTCTCTCCCTTCCTTGTATGGGTTCGACTGGGTCTCCGTCCCTCTGCCTTAATCTTTTTCTGTGTCTCTTTCTCCTGCCTCATTGCCTCGAACTTCCTCTCTCTGTGTCTGCCTCTCATGCACTCACTCTAATTTCATCTCTGTCTCATTCTATTTCTGCCTCTCTTGTCAACATACAGGTTTTTAAGAGTTAAAAACATGACTCATATCAATAAAAAATGAGTGCATGTCAATGATTTATTTACCCTGTGAGGAAATGAGCAGAATGGTGAACCCGATTCCAAGAAAATTCAGAGAGAGAGCATGTATATATAGGCACCGAGAGAACGCAGAGAAAAGACTGCTAGGTTAAACACAAAACCAACTAATGTCCTACACGCCATTAAAACGGTAACCTATGGGTTTCTTCTCTAACTGGACAGAAATCTATGAGTTACTATGTGACTTCAGAGTCAGAGCCGTCATCAGCACTAAATAGCAAGTCCCCGAGGGAGGAAGATGACCCTTGGCTGGACTCGTTAGGCCATGCTCCAGTCTGACATCAGAGGACAAGCGGTCACTCTTTTGTCTTATCGCTGAGATTTGGGTGAGTTTTCTCCACATTTGTTTCTTCCCCTCGCTCTCTCCTCCCCGGTGCCTCTCGATCATGTCGGACTCCGCAGTGTGTCTCTCTCTCCCTCTGAGTCTGTCTCTCTTTATTCTTTTGACTCTGTCCTTCCATTTTGATCTCATAAACGCATCTTAGTACCTTTACTTAGACGTCAACCATGTGCCAGGACCTGCACGGAGAAGTCGGGGAAAGGACAGAGCCAAATCTGACATGGCCTTGCCACTCTGCATTTTTTTCTAGGATTGGAAGGAATTCAAATGGAAATTCTGAACACTTGGAGGAGAGGAGCTGAGGGTGTGGGACGTGGCAAAGGAAGGGAGGGCCGGCCAGCTGCAGCAGGCTTAGCGAGCTCCAGGCTTCAGCTGGCTGGGGCGGAGATGATTTCACACCACAAAAATGTCTGAATCAGGAGAATAACCCAAGTTGGGATGGGGCTGGAAAGCAGGCCACTTCGTGGGGGAGGGGAGGAGTTAGAGATCTGTATTGGGACCAGGGGCCAGGATGGGCGGCTGGCTATCACTGGTCATGGCCCTTGGGTGTCCCTCACTGTTCTTGGATCTCTGGAAAGAAACGCTTTCTTCTCCCATGTTGCAAGTGAAAGGGCTGAGCCGGGTTTCTAGAAAGACAATGAGAAAGAGTCAGGGCTGCAATCCAGAAGAATCAGAAGGCTATGCTAGCAAAATCTGAGGTGGGGATCTGAGGGAGGGAGAGAAGTGAAAGACAGAGAAAAAGAGAAGAGAAAACTCTGAATTCGAAGGCTGGAAGGCCTTTAGGTTAAATGACTTAGTGACTTTCAAGCGGTTTGTTATTTGCAGCAGAACCCTTGTTTACATGAGAGACCATTATCAAAATAGCTGAGCAGCTGCCTCTGTGGGTCCAAGGGGGAACCCGAGCCCCCTCGTTTCGGTCTTGTCACCTGCTGTTCGGAAAGTATGACCTAACCCAACACCCTCATTTTACAACTGAGCCGCTGAGGCCCAGAGAGGGGAGATGACTTGCCCAAGTCCTTTGCAGAGTGGGTGAGGGAACCCGGTCTCTTGAGTCCTCATCCAGTGCTCTTTTCAAAAGGATGGGAAGAATAGAAAGAGGAGGGGTCCAGGCAAAAAGAATGGAAAGAAGAAAAATGAGAGGCTGGAGGAAAAGAGGAACAGATTAGGAAAGAGAAGGAAGCAAGGGGCTGGGTCTCTTTAAAGTTTTCCAAACCAGGAGGTTAGACACTGGAGCTTTTCCTTCCAGAATAATACAGAAGAGAGAGGGTCGGTGCCCTTAAAGAAAGGTGAATCCAGCCCCTGCCAGTAAAGGTACCAAACTGGTAGCCGAAGAGGAGATTTTTCCAGCAGATGGGTTTTTGTTTAGTTTAGTTTAGTTTTGTTTTGTTTTGTTTTGTTTTGTTTTGTTTTTTTAAGAGAAGGGATCTGAAAGGCTCAGGGTGGGACATATGCTCTTCAGGTGCCCCACTAGTCTTGGTGTGTCATCTTAGAGGAGCTGCTCACGTTTGTCACCTGTCTGCACCAGAAGATGCTGAGTCTGCCTCCCTGGTAACCCTGGTTTCTCCTCCAGGGATGTACCAGGCTGGTGGATGGAGCCCCTGCCTTCTGCTTGGGGGACAAAGTAGGGACCAGTGGCTGCCTGCGTAGGCTGAGCACACTGCCGGGGAGTGGGTTTGACACCCTCCAGGACCCACACTTGGCTCATGGAGCCCTCCTCTTTCCCACGGTGCTCAGGACAGTTTACAAGTTTGTGATACTCTGTGTCCTTGAACGAATCACCCTCTCTTCCCAGGGCTTGTTTTTATTTCACTAGTAAAGCTAGTGGGCTGAAAATAAATTCGTATATTTAAAAAAAATTTTTAAGGGTTTTTTTTTTTGGTTCGTTGGTTTTTTTTGTTTTTTTGTTTTTTGTTTGTTTTTAAGAAATGAAATCTTTAGCAAAAGCCCAATATGTCAGACAGATAAAATCAGTTCTGCTCTGGTTGAAGGAGGGGTGGGTGGGGGGCCTGGAGACCTGCCCCTTAAGACTTCTGCATGGAATTCCTAAAACTCCAAAAAAGCATTCTGCGAACCACTGACATAGAGAATCTTGAAGACTCATTACGAGAAGGAGTGAGGAGAGGTGACATATTGGGGCAGTGTTAGATCAGACTTAGGTCAATGAGGCCTGCCTGGTGCAGAAAAAAAGACTTGGGTTGGAGAAGGGGTAGGAACTCATCTGCCTAATCCAGACCTCCTTTCTGTACCCCATCTACCCCAGCCCTGGGATCCAGAAAAGACCAAGGAGCTTCCAGGCTGCCTCCCAGTTTGGCTAAGTCACAGCACCAGCTGCCACGTTGCTGGGTGGGGGGTGGGGGGTGGGGGCGGCATCATTATTCCTAGTTCCACGGCTGCTAAAACTGAAGAGGGTTTGGTTTGTGGGCCACGTCAGGGAACATGTAAGAGCTGCCACGTTGTAGGGCTGGCTTATTGGGCTTTCCCCCTCCTTCAGAAAAGATATCCAGGCGTGTGGTGTTTCAGAAGAGAATTGGTGCCTGCATGTGAGTGTTCCCTGGACCTGGACCAGCAGCTGCAATATTATAGAGCCAGGGATGGGAGGAGACAGAACCAATCAACAGTCGAGCTGCTCTAACCCTGCCCTTGGCAGCTCAGAGAGAGCTCAAGCCAGAGGGAGCCCTGCGCCCTCAGCCAGGGATACAGAACCCCAGAGAAAGGCTAAAGGTTATGAAACCTATAATAAAATCTTTAACATTTAGAGAGTCCTTGTCCACATCAACAGCAAAAGAGAAGGTATTTTCTCAGTATGCTTTAATAGGCCAAAGAATTCATTTGCTTGAGTCAAGTCCCAGCTCTGCCATTAACTGCCCAGGTAAGCCAGGACAAGTCACTTCACCTTCCCAAAGAGTTTTCCATGGAACACAAGTTCCGTGGGACACATTCAGAAGTTTCGTGAAAAAGAGCTCTGTAATGGTTAAATGGAGCCAAACAGGTTTCTTTTCTGAGAGACTTTTCAGAGCCTTTAATGCTCTCATGTGCCTCCAGCATATCATGAAGAGGGTGACCAATGCCACATTACCCAAACCCACTTGAACCCAGGGTTCCCCTTTTACTCTGAGGACTAATATTTGGTGGAACACACTTTGAAAAATGTTGAATGATTCAACAATCTAATGATAAGGTAGCTAACATTTATTGATAGCTTATATCACACTATGCAACAGTGAGCTGAATGCATTAAATATGTGATCTCGTTTAATCTCAAGAACCTGAAGTGGGAGGTTACCCTCTACACTTGAGGAAACTGAGGGTGGAGGTTAAATAAGATGCATTATGATTTCCAGAGTTAAAAAACTCCCTGAGGGACCCAAACCCAGAGATCTGACTCCAAAGCTGAGCCCTTTAACTTTGCTCTTGTGTTTACCATCTCTTTAAAACCCATGCTCAATTAGGGAGATGATTTTATAAACTATATAAATGTCTAAGCAATATAGTGTATACTTGAAACAAATTTTTTAAAAAAAACTAACTAAAAAGAAAATAGAACCACAGTATGATCTAACAATCCCAGTTCTGGGGATATATATCTGAAGGAAATGAAATTACTATCTCGAAGAGATATCTGTACTTTCGTGTTCATTGCAGTATTATTCAAAATAGTCAAAGGTCGAAGCAATGGCGATGTCTATCCGTGTATGAATGGATAAAAAAATGTGATATATATAGTGGAATATTATTCAGTCATAAGTAAAAAGAAAATCTTGCCATTTGTGACATGGTGATTATGCTAAATGAAATACATCAGACAGAGAAAGACAAATTCTGTATATCACTAATGGGTAGAATCTAAAAAAAGCGAAATTCACAGAAATAGAAAGTAGATTAGTGGTTGCCAGGGGCAGGAGGGTGGAGGAAATGGGGAAATGGTGGTCATTGGTCAAAGAGTACAAACTTCCAGGTATAAGATGAGTATGTTTTGGGGATCTAATGCACAGCTTGATTATAGTTAACCATATTATCTTATATATTTGAAAGTTGCTAAGAGAGTGGATTTTAAATATTCTCACCACACACACACACACACACACACACACACACACACACACACACACACACAAACATAATTATGTGAGGTAATGAAGGTGTTAACTAACTTGTGGTAATCATTTTCTAATATATATGCGTGTATCCGATCATCATGTCTGCACCTGAAACTCATACAATGTGGTGTCAGTTACATCTAAATAAAGCTGCAAACAAACAAACAAACAAAAAACCCCATACTCGTTTGAGTCTTACACTGACTTTGTACTCAGGAGGGCCAAGTATTATAATCTTGCTCATTTTACGAACCCTGAAATAGAGGTGGGGAGGAGAGGTGAGCCACTCAAAGACAGACTTCAGGCAGGGCCCGAGGTCCTGCTGAGGGCCCAACCCAATTTAGAACTCAAATTAACGCTTCCCTTTGGGTGTGTTTGTGTCAATATGAGAAAGTGTAGCCAACACGTTGTAAACCATTTGTCACCTCAATGAAGAGGGGTTTTCTGTGAGGAGAAGGCAAACTCTCACTGGAACCCGGATGGAGGCAGCTAAAATAGTGGGAAGAGTCTTGGACCAAATGCTGAGTTTGGAGTTTTCATTTCGGCTCCACATGGGCCAGCTGGGTGACCTTAGACAAATCCCTGAGGGACCCTCTGTCTACTCAAGCCCAAAATGTGCTTAGTGAATCCTGACTTCTCCACCTTATAGACCAACTGTGCTACCCAATAAGATTACGGGTATAAAAGTCCTTTGTGAACCGTAAATTGCTGAGGGAAAGATCTGAAGCTGCTCAGTTGCTCAGTGGGAGTGATGTGAGTGGGGAGGGGTGCCGAAGTGAAATTTCATCCTCTTCTCTGGCTGGCCTTGTCCTGGTCAGCGGCCACTCTGCCCAGGGGACAAAAGGCCAGATGACAATGAGGTCTTTGTGATCCTCAGCCAATGGGAGGGCCTGTCTGCGGAAAGATACAGTAACAAGAGGACAGGCTGAGTCAGTCTCCATGCGCCCAGGCCTTCTTAGCTTGGCAGCCTTGACTCTAAGCCAGGTACACAAGGGGTGCATTTCAGAGTTTTGATACATAATCTCAGCCCAAAGGGATCAACCTGTCTAGTCCCTTCCCCCAGAGGTTCGGGGCAGCCAGAACTGGCTTCATTCTGGGCCTGGAGTTGGGAGACCAGGGCTCTAGTCCTGGCTGTCCACACTGACCTTGGGCTCTATGATCCTCAATTCTCCCAGCCATACAAGAAAGGCTTTGGCCTAAAGACCCTAATAGCTCCAAGCTTTGAAGGAATAGGAGAGATTCAGCCTGAGCTTGAAGGATGGGTGGGGTTGGGGCAGATGGCAGAAGGATGCAGGCTCATCTAGAGTATGGCATAAGCAGAGGCATGGACAAGGAAGCAATGGAGAGTGGGGGCAGCGGTCTGGATTTGAGCTACTTCTGTGGGTTCTGGCTTCATGACTATGGGACTTCGAGCAAGTTATTTAGTTCTGTGAACATGTGTATCATCATTTTTAAAATGGGAATGGTAATTGTACCCAGCTATGGTAGACAAAAACATGGCCTCCCAAAGATATCCATGTCCTGATCCCTATAACTGAGTGTAAATATGCTACCATACATGGCAAAGGGGACTTCGCAGATTAAGAATTCTGAGATGGGAAGATTATCCTAGATTATCCGGATGGGCCCAATGCAATCAGAAGAGTATAAAGGGAGTTAAGAGGGTCAAAGTGAACAAGGTAATGTGATACAGAAGCAGAGATTGTAGTTTCATGCTTAGAAGATGGAGGATGGGCCATGAGCCAAGGCATGCAGGTGGCCTCTGGAAGCTGAAAAAGGTAAAGAAAACAGATTTTTCCCTCAGGCCTCCAGAAGAATCACAGCCCTGTCAACACCTTGCTTTTAGGACTTCTGACCTCCAGAACTAAAGTAATATATGTGTTTTAAGTCACCAAGTTTGTGGTAATTCATTATTTATTATAATTTATTATAAATGTTATATTTACTATGTTGCTATAATTTAGGGAAACTAACAGGCTACCTAAGTATGTATATTAAATGAAGATTAAATGAGATAATGGATGTAATATATTTTGCCCAACGTCTGCTCAGTAATACTGGATAGTACTATCTCTCTTCCCAGCTTAGTTATAATTGTTCCAACAGGACCTGGTCCCCTACAGGCTCTCAAGTTCCCACATGCGAAATTTGTCAAGGCCCACTCAACACTGATGGCCTGGAGAGGAGAACCACTGAGCCCCTGACACTGTTTCCGATGTAAGGCCTTAGGGGATGGTTCTGGCACTGGTTTTATTCATTTCACTTTCTGCTTGGTTACTTTCCTCCTTGCCAGAAACCAAATCAACAGAGCCTGCCTGGTCTCTTTCTCAAGTTCTCTGCCTTCTCCCTTTTCATATTATTTAAACCCAAATTCTTCAAGATCCACATCGTTCAGGAAGCCTTCTCTGCCTGTTCCAACCCAGCGTTCCCGCCACTCTGACTCCCTGAGATCAGCCTCAGAATCTGTACCACTCACGTATCCATAAGGCATATCCTCGCAGGAAGATCCAAAGCGGCTTGAGGATGGGGACCAGATACTAATTCTCATACCGCCGGGAGCGCCAAGCATGCAATAAATATTCAAGCAAGACATGTTGTACCAAGAAGATCGTGTAGCACAAGTATGAACCAAGTTGAATGTAGAATTGGCCCGCCTACACCACTCTTACCCCGGTGGCCTTGGGCAGGTGGCTTATCTTCTTTGAGCCTCTGTTTCTTATTAGTAAAATGAGCACAGTAACAATACCTAAGTCAAGGGTTGCTGTGACTTCTGGCTACTGTTACTTCTGTAATTATTATCAATATCATGGACCACCTTATCAGTTCTATACTGATGACACAGATCCCCCAGCTAGAAAGCTAATCTCTTATGCGCCTATTAGTGGTGCAGCCAGAGTTAGAGTGGTTATTTTTAGACCATATCCCAAATCATCAGCAATGATGCCACCAGTGGCAGCTTCTCTTGTCTGTACAGAGGCGAGTCCTGGCCTTGCCTTAGTCACAGATACAACCCCTTTGAACTGCTTTGCCCTCCTCAGCATTGCCTAATGTTAGAGAGGGCTCTAGTAAAGAGCACTGGTCATAAAGTTAAGACATGTGGGCCTGGCTCTGCCCTGGGGCCCCTTGAGTAATCCTTTGTCCCCTCCAGGCCCTAGTTCCCTCCTGAAAAAGCAGGAGGTTGTCCTAGGTGATTCCTGCCAGCCCTTCCAGCCCTGGCACTCCATGAGTCTGTTTAGGCAGTGGCCCCAGAACCCATGAGGCAGAGGGGGTTGGGGAGTCTGGTCAGGATAGCCCACCACAAGGAGAGGAGGAGAGAAATGGAAGACAGAGAAGATCTGGGCGGGGGGTGGGGGGAGGTGGGGAAGGAGGAGACAGAGGAGGAGGAGGGACCATAGGGTGGAGGGGGAGACAGATCCAGCCCAGAGTTCTGAGTGGTTTCCTGTTGCCTGGCTCTAAACCCCTCCACATTCCCGCGGACCTTCAGACCGCCGGAGAGAGCTCAGCCTGCTGCCTGCCTGCCACTGAGGTATGCACGACCCCTGCCCTGCCTTCTCTTCTCCGGCCCGCATCAACCCCTGCACCCTATTCACCCATCCAGTGAGTGTACAAGGGAGGGGAAGCTGTGCTAGGAGGTCTGGAATCAGAGACAGGGGTTGTGCTTCTCCTTTGGGCTTCACTGCTTCTCCCCTTGAGGGCAGGGGCCCCCGACTCCCTCCCTGTCTGTTGCTTTTCGGGTACAGTCAGTATAACTTGGTCTCCCTTTTAGGTTTGCAGAAAATAATCTCCATATGTCTTGGAGGGAGTATTCTCTTTCTGTGTCTGTCTTTGGTTTCAGAGGCTGCCTGCCTGTCCTCTTTGCTACCTTTGCAAATGTGGCCGCCTCCTCCTTTCCCGGGAATCTGATCTGGTCACAGCTGCAACGAGGACCGGCTTACGGCCAGTGTCTGCCCCGCTCCCTACTGTAGGAGAAGAAACTTCTTAGATTTGGTTCTTGGTCAGGGGCTCTTTTCCAAAAGGGACTTAGTATGCATGATAAATTCATCTCTGGAAGGCAAAAGGGATCTTCATCTTTAATTAGCACCTCTGGGAAGGCTCCTGTTTCCCTCAAATTGTCCCCAAACATACACACAGATTCCTGAGGCACAACCAGTCTGTCTTGGGTTAGGCATTGTTCCCTCCCTGGGCCCCCAGGAATGCCAACACAGGAACTCACCAGCAGTAGCCCTTAGTGTGTTTAGATCTGAAGACCCCAGACATCTGGTATCCTCCAGCCAGGGTGCTGGGTCCCATGGGAAGCTGGGTGCTGGGAGGATGTGCTGAGAAGTGGGGAAGGGGAAGGCAAGGCAGAGAGGGTTCCAGGACAGCTTTTTTCACACCTCCTTGTTTTGAGAAGCCCAAACCCTACACAGGACTGGTGTCTAGCCTTTTAAGGTGTTAGGTCTTCTTCAGATGAACCTCTTCCTATCTTTATCCTTTTGGGCTCCATTGGTCAGTTGATGAGTGGACATCCCAAGACCTGCAGGACACCAAGGGAGAGGGGTGCTGGAATGAGGCATGTCTTCCAAGCAGCCCAGTCTGCCCAAAAGGGAACAGAGAGGTGCCCATTTTCCTCAGGAAAGGACATCGTTCTATACGGAACGTGCAGAAAATGTTTTCACCAGCCATTCTCTAAGGTTAAATTTCTATGCACTCCAGCGCTGATGGTAGAGTGAGAATCAGAAGCAAATCAGAAGCAGAATGGCAGACTTTAGGCTCACATTTATGTGTGGTCTTAGGTAAGTGTCTCCTCTGGACTTAGTTTCCCTATCAGTAAAGTAAGAAGATTGGACTTGGCAGTCTCTGGGGTGTCTGACGTCCTCTGAAACTTTCAAAGGAAGGTCTCTTAAACTGGGATCTATGGACTGGCCTTCGAATGGGCTTCAAGGCATCTACAAGCCCCTTAAAATTGTGTATACAGTAGTGTGTGTGTGTGTGTGTGTATTAGAGACAGAGAGCACAAGAGGGTGTTCACAGCCTTTAGTCTTAAGATATTCTCAAATGGATGCATGACCTCCAAAATAGTCAGAAGGCATGATGTGAGAGAAAGAGTGTGTAGGGACTGGAAGCAAATATTTATGTGCAGGAGGGTGAAAATTTTTGAAATGGGAGTGGTCGGGGGAAGATAGAGTTAACTCCCGCAGCCATCAGCTGCCACATCGACAAAGCCTGGAGCAAAGGGAGGGGGGGTGAAAGGGGGATGCCTGGGGAAGGAATCAACTTTTGAAACTTTCTCCAAGTCCCACCCACCGAAGGCTCTTCTTTGCCATGACTCACTCTAGGAGGAATGCGAGTTGCCACGGTAACCTTTTTTTCCAGGGTCCCCGCCTGCTGGCTGGGAGAGTATATCAGGCTCATTTTGAATGTCCCCCACCCCACTGTGTCCCCAAATACCAGAAAAACAGACTCTAGGCCCTGCCCTAATGATATCCAAGGACCCTCCGGGCAGCCGTGGGACTGTGATAAGCTTCCCAGACATGGTGTTGGAAAACCCGAGTTTTAGTTCCACCTCTGCCTCAAAGGTGCCATCTGACCTTGAACTAATCACTTCTTTCTGATAGGTTTCCTCCTTGGTTAAAGAGTAGTAACAGCAGCCACCTCAAAGGAAAATTATATGGGCAAAATGGGACAATGCACAGGGGAAGCATTTGCTAAATGGTGGCCCTCCCACCTAATGCAATGGGTTTTTATGACCGATGGATTTATGGCATCCAAAGAGTTGGTGAAATCGTTTATAGTTTTTTTCTCCGGCAGCTCCATCTTGCGAGTTGTATATAGCTTCCCTTTACTAAAAGTGCGGAGAGGCATATTAAAAATGCATTGTTTAAATTCATTTTGATGTGGGCACTTTTTTGAGTCCTTCCCAAGAATGTTGTATCCTTCAGTGTGGAAATAGCACAAGCAGAGGTGAGTCCTCACTCACAGGGAGTGACACTGGGAAAGACCCTTCCCTTCTCTGGGCCTCAGTTTCTCAACCTGTTAAACGGGAGAATCTAAGCTAGATGGTCTCCACGTGCCCTTCCAGCTCTGAAGTCCTGCAAACCTAAGTCCTGGATGTTGCTTTCATTAGAAGGAATAGCTGGCCTATATTTTTACTATCTCCTGTTCCCCTAGTTAAAAAGGAAACAAGAGAAGAGGGGCCAGGAGATCTTGGGTTGTATCACGGTCCTGCTAAAATCTTTATCCATCTGTAGAGGCTTGTCAATCAATAGCATGGCTAGGGTTTGCTATTCACAAGAGCAGCTTTCCTTGCTGAAAATAAGCTATAAATAGGAAAGGATGGTGGAGGAGAGGAAAGAGCTGAGGAGGTGACGTAAACAGGAGAATATTTGTTTTTTGAGGTTATTTAGATAGGTAGCTAAGTGCAGAGATAAACAGGGTCAGACACAAACCCACTAGGATGAACAGTATAAACATTGGTTTCACCAACAGGCACCTACGGACACAGCTAAAAATAACTGCCTTAATATATGAGCAGACCCAGAAGGTCATGCACTCAGATACCTCTCTCTGAATGACACCTTGATTCACAGACAAGTTCCAGGTGAACATCTTGATGCATATTCAAACTCTGACCCTTGCCTACATAAGCTGAAACAGACATGCTGTGTGTGTCTACCACAGGTAGACACACACAGGCACACATATACAGCTTCACACAGAGGTCCTCAAGGCCATGTCTGTAGGGAAAATATGGATGAAGATAACAACTCTCTCCAGAGCCGAGTTCTTTCAGAAACTTGCCGTTAACATATTTCATCTGGGAATCCCTCTGGGTCATCTTGTGTTAGTTGTGGCATTAGGATAGCAAATTGATTGGATGAAAACAAAATAAAACAAGGCTAACATCTGGAAGTTTAGCTGACACCAGCTTGCTGTGTGACCTCGAGTCATTTTCCCTCTCTGATCCTCAATTTCTCTATTTCTAAAATCAGAAGCATGGCAAAGAAGTTTCACAGGGCTCGTGAAATTCACAATCCATTGGTAGTGATTACCAGGAGACTGCGTTCAGGATTCAGACGCCACTCCGGACTTTAGGGGAACAGGTCATGTGATCGATTAGTAATGTCTGCCACATGCACAGGAAGAGCAGGTTTAGGCATATATGCCACGAATTTCACATCTTTAGGGTGTGACAGACTGGACACTTTTAATTCTCATCCCCTCCATTTGTGGTCACACGGATGCAGCAGTGGCCCTTAGGGGAAGACAAGGAAGAGAGCCTGAAGCTCCACCCTAGGGCCTCTCCTAACCATGGTGAGACGTGGCATCTTAGATGCCTTCACGGAATCTCAGTCAAGCTGATTCCAGTCTCAGACTCCAGGTCTACTTCTGAGTTGCCCCAGAACTTCTTCAATCCTAGGCTTGAGCACCCATAACACCCTCAAAATTTTCCTTAGTTTCCTTCTTTCTAGTAAGAAATATTAGAAGTAGAAGCAGAGAGTCAAGGAGCAAGTTGGGAAAGTGATACCTTGAAAGGCATCTGCCTGAGTTGACACAGAATGTCGGGGCCCATTGAAACCTTAGAGACCACCTTGCCCCAGGATTTTCAAACTGTTCTGGGTGAACCTGGAGATGCTTCAAGGCATCTTGGGGGATGCCCATGTGTACAGGACTTTCAGCCACACCTCAACTTCACCTTTACATGCTTTTGTTTTTTAACTTTAGGATGATTTATTGAATAGATAATAATACATTCATGTTTCCAAAAATGCAAAAGGGTTTTTTAGCTGTTTCAGATTTTAGACTTCTGTAGAAAGGAAGTCCTGGCTTGCATTAAGTTTGACCACTGATCTAAAACAACCTCCTCATTGTGCAGACGAGAGGGGCTAGGTGAGGTCCAGGGAGTAGAGGAGGCTTTCCTAAGTTCACACCGTGAGCTGGGCAACATTGCCAAGAAGACTCGGTCCCAGGACTCATGGCTTCCACATCAGCTGAGTGGCTGTCTCTGCTCCCTGAGGTGCAAGTGCCAGTGTGGCCACACCAGCTGCCGTGGCGCCGCTCTGGCCTGGCTCGGCCCTCTTTCTCAGTCCTGGCTTCCTGGCGGGCCTGGCTCATGGGTTCCTTTTTAGCCTTTCGATTTGTTTTTCTCTCTTTAGGCTTGTTTACCACGAACGTGTGTTTTTGGAAGCCCTGTTTCCAAGCCAAACAATGGGGGCGAGATGCTTGTTTTACGTCAGCAGCTCAACGAAGAGGCCAGCCTGGAGGCTGGGCTGATGTCCCCTAGACTAGGAGGAGCAATGTCTCCTTTGTTCTACCCCAACCCCCTTTCTCCACAGACAAAGAGCTGGGATTCCTGCCCTGGATTTGAGGGGGACAGAGATCCTGGGATTCTTGGATTTTAAGATGCTCTTCCAAACAACATTGCTTACTTCTTATATTCTCTCATGCAAATCCCCCACGAGTCCTTCGAGATAGGTGTGTTATTTCCATTTTAGAGATGGAGAAATGAATTGAGGCCCGGACAGGGAAAGTCACTTTCTGAAGGTCACACAACTGCTAATAGAAGAGCCAGGATTTGAACCGGCCCATTCTGTCCCCAGAGGCCTTGAGCTTACCTTTATGCTATGCTGTCTCTAAAAAGTTTATAACCACTCTGTCTAATATGGTAGCCACTAGCCACATGTAGCTATTTAGATTTAAATTAATTAAAATGAAATACAATGAGGAATTCAGTTCTTCATTTGCACTAGCAACATTTCAAGGATTTGATAACCACACGTGGCTAGTAGCTACTACAGTGGACAGTCAGATACAGAACATTTTCATCATCTTGGAAAGTTCAGTTGGACTTCACTGCTTCATATGAACGTTTTACTCAAATCGGATTTGAGATTACAACTCCAATTCTGTGCTTCACGTTCTTAAAAGTCTATGATGCCAAGAGGCGCAGTCTACAATTCTTTGATTCTGAGATTTCCCCCAGTTCTGACATTTCAGTGTCCAGGGAGGGAAATGAACTAGGGGGCTGGCTGTACTTTTCCGTCCTCAGAGTCTTTTCAAAGAGAGAGAGAAGTGACCTCAGCTTCGGGTCCTGCTGGCAGCCGAGGATGGGTTTTTAGCCATCTCCAGAGCAAATAAAGGCAAAGGAAGGGACTCGGTGTACGAAACAGGAGAAGGAGGTGGCAGTGGGATGCGGGTGAGCGGTGTCTACATTTGATGACCATCAAGCCAAGGGAAATACACCTCCTGTTCGTCCTCTGGCTCAGGCTACCTCCCCTCTGTGCACCTCGGGCCAGTTCACCGCCTAACTGGGCCCCATTCACGTGAGCGCCTGGGAGGGACCGACCGCCAAGGGAAATTGTGAGCTGGAGAGCATGCCAGTGTGGAGTGGGGCTGTCTGGGTCCTCATTCGGCCCCTCCACTCGCTCCCTGAGGCTCTTGGCAGGTTTCTTCCCTCTCTGGGCCTCAAGTCTTCTTACCTGTACTACAGAGCCAGAAAGACATACCTTGAACTCCCAGCGGGATGATGGATTATGAAAACGTTTTGAAAAGGACAAGCATATGCATCATCACAAACTAAAGAGATACAAAGGGGGGAGTTTTCATTTCAAGCTGGTCATTTGCATGAAGGTGTTTATATTTTCACTAGGCATGCCAGGCCTTGGTTTGATTGTCAAAGGATGTGTGCACAGCTGATAAGTTCTGAATGACGGCATTTGACCTTGTGTTCTGACCTTGCTGGGGTTACTGTTGCACTTATTAGCTTTACAGGATGGGCGCCTGGCCTCTTTGGCCAGTGGTGTTTTAGAGAAGCTCAGAGAGGGATCTCATGGCTATGCAGTGAGCATGGCTGTACATCCAAGAACAGTCCAGCTTCCCTCTTGCCCCATCATCTGGAGGGAAAGGGTTATGAGATGAGTGATGCATCACTGGGCACTAGGAAGAACCCAAAATTTGGAAAATAACTCCCCCTCCAAGGTTTCGTGCCCTTAACACTCTCACTTTATGCATTTGTCCCCCGCTCCCATACCAGTCTCTGAATATAATCCCTATCAGCCCCAGCCCAACTCCATGAGGAGGTATTTTGTCAGCTTGGAAGAGGCCTGAATGCTGCACGACCTCCCCTCTCTCAGCTGCAGACTCCTCATCTGCAAAGTGGGCTTAAGAGCCTCCTGTGCCTGTCTGCCTACCTGCCACGTGTCAGAGGCTCCAAGAGGACAGTGTACATGTGAAGCCTTTAAAGCACAGCAAGATTTGGAATTATTTTTCTCTTCTGGCTGCAACACTGGGGATGAGGGAGGTAGAGAGGGTGAGTGAGCCACTGGGAAAGAAGTGCAAACGGTGGCAAGGCAGGACAGATGACAGAGCCACACTCACCTCTCCCTGGTCGGAGAGGAGAGCATGGTCCCTCTGCTCAGAGGAGCACAGGCTCTGGACCTGGCGGTCTTCCTGGCTCTCTAGCCTGGGCTTATTACCTTTCCAGGCCTAGCTGGGCTATTTCTCCAATAACATGACTTCTCTGTCATTGGAGCCCAGACAAGGTGACAGTTTTTGTTTTAGCTCTCAGTCTCACTTTGACCCCTCGACTTCAAATAATCCCAGACAAGTCCTTCATTGATGCTTTCTCTCCTGTTCCATTCGTCTGAAGCCACAGGCAGGAGTTGTTTTGCTTGTGTCTTCCAAATGGGGAAAGAAGAAGGGAGATTTTTCCACCTCTGGCCTGGGGAAAATAAGTCCACAACTGTGTGTGGGAGGGAAACATTCCAAAACCCGCCTGGAAAGGAAGAAAGGACTTCTCTGGGAGCTGGGGCCATGGTGAAACAATGCCAAGCTCCCAGGTCGATTCCTTTAAATTTCTGTTAGTTTTATATCCTGTACACTCCATAAAATAAGACGTGAGGTTTTGTGTCTATTTTAATCAAATAAAGGACCATTATGAAGTCTGTTCTTCTCCTGCCTGTTTCTGCTACCCAAATACTATAATCCAAGTGAAAATGTCTGAAGACAGAGGTGATAATGGGTGTCAAGACCAGCATGTGCCTGTAACGTTTCAAGGGCCGAGCCTATGATCTCAAAGTTTACCTCGTCTAACTCTCGATTAATCGAAAGAGGAACCAAGATCCGGAGAAGATGAAGGACATCACCAATTCGCCAAGATACTATTCAGGTGGAACAAGAACTCCTGGCATTTCATTCCAAGCCAAGTGTTTTTTTCCATGATCCCTCCAAGGTGCTTGGTCAGTTGAGAAGTCTTAGAAGGAAGTAGGGATGATGGACCCAATCTGTAAGTTTGTGGGGACGACAGACAATAGAGGGTTGACACAGCCACTGTTCACCTTGACTAAAAGCGGCTTGTGGGCAGAGAAAACATGTTTCTTCTGTTTGGCCATAGGAGGAGAAACAGAGTAGACCAGAAATTTGGGTGAGGGAACTTTAGATCCGTATAAGAAAGACCTTTCCAAAGCCGTTTGAAAATGGAAGCCCATTGAGTTAGAAGAAGACATCGAATGTCCCCACCACAGATCCTCTGATAGGGACGGCATTTTTGGCATAGAATCATCAGAGGAGATTCGGCTCCAAGATCTCTGTCAGCCATGAGTCGCGAGCTCAGCATCTAAAGAGTGAGCTCTTAGCAGTGACCAGGGCAGAAGAGTTTTCTAAATCACAGCTAACATCCTGTAGCTGTGATGGGGAGAGAGAACACGCAACACATGCAAGCATTTGGATCGTCTCCCTAGAGAACCTAGAGAAGCGCCGTCCCTTCTGGGTAGAATGAAGAAAAATGTGGCCTCCTTCAAGTTTCCACAGGTCGCACTCCAAGGCTATTGCTATTCTTTGTTTCCAAATATAGATCTCATTGTCTCAAGTTGGCAAGAAGTTGCTGCCTGTTAACTTCTCCCGATACATAGCGGGTAGGAAGGAGGAGGAGGAGGAGGAAGAGAAGAGTTTGGTGGGAGGATAGAAAAAAATTTTTAGAACATCAGGGATCCGAAGAGCCCTTGAACATGATCTGGTTCGGAATCGCCCAAACTTGATAAACTAGCCAATCACTTTCGCAATCACTTTTTAAAAACTTAAAATAGATGTATTGAGAAAGAAGACTTTGTATCCATAAATGGAAAAATCTGTGTACCTTTGTCGTCAATGGAAGGAAGCTATAAAAATAAATACAAAGAAGATAAAACAACTTTGTTGAATTCCAGCAGGATATAGTTTCCCGAGCAGGCTCTGAGCCAGAAGCCTGCTCTCTGTTACAAAGGGAGACAGATGAGTGTTAAAGAGGTGTTGAAGACATCTTAGTGCCAAACCAAGATGTTCTTATAAACCCAGAGTTGAAAGAGAATTGAGTAGAAGCAACTTTCTCCCGTGTCTCTCACTATCATTTAACATGTACCATCTAAAATTATCTTACCTATCACAGGAATTCGGCATCAGAAGGAACTCTCCACTAGGAAGCCTCCCACTCATTGAAATCTCAATCTCTCTCCTCCCCACAGGGTTCCCATCACCATGAGGGCCTGGATCTTCTTTCTCCTTTGCCTGGCCGGGCGGGCCTTGGCGGCCCCTGTAAGTACCCAGAGATCATCTCTGCTCAGCCTTCCCTCCCACCACCAGCTCGGGGCCATTGAATCTGTCAGCCCTGGATGCTCAGAGCAGACAGGGACTTCTCCATCTTGAGTTATTTATCTTATTTTTTTTTTAAGATTTTTTTTCTTTAATAAGCTCAGGATAAAAATGTCAGGATGAGGACCATTGGGTGGAGATTCCAGAGAAGAGAGATTTCCATGTAATGTGACAATGATTATTTTTAGCAGTCAGAGCTTCCCAGAAACAGACTAGGATTGCTGTAGAAGGAGGGAACCACTATGGTATATATGGTATGGGGAAGATTTTATGAGAAGTGAAGGGGGGTGGGGGGGGCGGGTGCTGGTGAAAGGCAGGGGGGTGATGTCGGGCGAGAGAGTGAAGCCACAGAGAGAGAAATGGGTTAGTTTCTGAATCGGTGAGAGCTATTTGGTTGCAAGCAACAGACTCCAATAAGACTAACTTGGGGCGGGGTACAGATGTAGGGGTAGATTATAAAATCAAAGGCCTTGGGGAAGACTGGAAGAAGGCATTTCCAGGATCTGGGAGGAAGAACTATGGACAGTCTCAGAGAGGTTGCCATCTGAATTACACTCAGAGGGTCAATGCTGGTTACCTCAAGCTAAACTGGAAACCTCTACCAGAAGAGGGAGGAAGAAATCTGAGACGGACAAACAAAAAGAAAACAGTTTCCTTCAACCTGGGATTCCCTCACCCTCTCTTCACTAGGAGCTGTGAGAGATGGTAGTCTCTGGCAATGCTGATCAGGCAGGTAGATTTTGGCAAAAGATCTGACAAGGTTAACATTACTTTTAGAAGCAGCCCCAGGCAGCCAGTGGCCTCAGAGTTTGTTATCTTACTTCTTTCTACTCCAAGTCGACATGGCAAGAAGAACTGCCAAATAAAATAATAATAGTAATAATAATAATAATAATAATAATAATAATAATATCATTACACTTGTGAGGAAGAGAATGACATCTGTTCAAATTCACAGTGTTCATTCCCTCTGGGTCTGTTTTCCCACCTATGAAATGAGAGGAGGTGGTCTGCATCAGCAGTTTTCAGACTTTGACAGGTGTCAAAGCAATGGAATGTGTTCCAAGCTAAAGCTCAGATAGATGCCTCAGGTGTAAAATATACAAACGCGGAGGTGCTCTGGTGTCCCATGGGGTCCCGTGTTTGACCTCGCCTTTGCTTTCCTCACCTCGCCCATGGCAGTGCCTGAGCACAGCCTTGGGAACATCCAATGAGCTGCTCTCCTAGCTCCCCAGCTTTAGAGTTCCAGGCCAGAGGCACTTCAGCCCTTGACTCTGACCTCTCTGAACCCGATTTCCTCTTCCCGACAGCAGCAGGAAGCCCTGCCTGATGAGACGGAGGTAGTGGAGGAAACGGTGGCTGAGGTATCTGAGGTAGGTGGGTGGTGACCCCAGGCTCCCGGCCCTTCTCTGACTACATCCAGTACCTGGGAAAACCAGGCAGGTTCTGTGGGTCTCACGCTGGAACGGGACATTTGTCCCTTTCCCACATGCACACGGCACAGAAGTAAATCCTATATATCCTCCAATCTCGACACACTCCTAAATGCTTCCCAAACCTTCAATGGAAACCTATACTTGGAAGTTATCTAATTTTGCAAATTTTTAGTTTTTTAGCTGTGGGACCATTTTTCTTAGATGACCACTCAAGTCTTCCCATACGTCTCGAGCAGATAAAAGGGGAGCCGCCCTGTGTGTCTGGCAGGGGCAGAGGGCTTGGCACACCCCCTCCTGCCCTAACAGCCCCAGTGGCATCTGAGGCATCTCATTAGACCCCAGGAAACTATGAACACAGTTGGTCGATAAGATCAAATCTAAATCTGGGCCTGGCATCTGTGCTCTCTGTGACCTGGGCCCAGCACATCTTTCCAGTTCGTAGCCACTATCCCCTGTGGCTACCTAAAGCTCTGGGGAATCCCCTCCAGCCCGCACTGCCTTCTTCCAGGTCTGGGATGGCGGGAGGCCATCTGACTCATTCTTCTCCCTTTACCCCAGGTAACTGTGGGAGCCAACCCTGTCCAGGTGGAAGTAGGAGAATTTGATGAAGGTGCTGAGGAAGCTGAAGAGGAGGTGGTAGCTGAAAGTAGGTCCCTTCCCCATGTCTTGTCACATCCAGTCTTTAGCCTCTGCTACCTGGGCCTGGGGTATGGGGACAGCCTACATGAGGTTCCTTCCCAAGGAAATGCAGGGTGGAGTCCTCTGAGCAGGGTAGGCTCTGGAGGAGAAATGGCTTTGACTTAAAGGTTAGAAATATTCTCTGAAATCTGGAAAAGACCTATTTACAGCCAGGCTGTCCATGCTGTGAGCAGCAGGAAAGGAAGCTCCTCAGCTGAAAGTGACCTCTCCCCTCACAGTGCTTTGCCTTGATTCCAAAGTTGGAATCTCAGTGAGGTCACCAGTTATATGAGCTCCACGATGGCCACCATCTTAGCCCCAGCCCCACACAGGAGCAGACGTGAGAGTACCTCAAAAGCTTTCACACTCGTTAGCTTACTTGATTTCACACAGTCATGAGGAAATAAGACCTGGAATTCTGACAGAAATCGTATAATATTACCCATGGAGTTAGCACCAGAGGAAAAGAAATGACCTAGGGCCTCTGGCTTCAGCCCACCATGCTGGCACCTCCACCCCATATCATAACTCTAAGGGTTAATAGCATGGACTTTACAGGCAAAACAACCAAGGTTTGCATCTAGACTTGTTGGCCACTATGCCAGCACCCTCAGACAGCTCATTTAGCTTTCCTGAGCCTCAACTTCCTCATTTCTTAACATGAGAATGATGAAAATGGCAGACCCTCGCCCCAGGGCTGTGGGAGGATTGTAAGATAAGGCATAAGGGCACTTGGCCCAGTGCCTCACAGAGCAGGCATCTAATCAAAGAGAACAAAAATACCCCCAAGTCAAGCATCAGGAGGAAAAGGCTAGACTGAGCTCGCATCCTGAGGGCACGGTTTTTGTTGGAGCAGAGGGCAGTCTACTGAATCATGGTCCTTCCCCCTCCACATCCACCTTATCCGGTGTTTACCAGACAAGCTGGGCCCTATTGTCCACTGTGGGCCTGGGGCTTTTCTCCCTTTTCTTCTGTAGCCTTTCAAGTCTGTTTTGCAGGGCCTCATAGCTCCCTGGCTCCGTGAGGAGAGATGATTTTCCCACTCATTCTAGAAAGTCTCTTCTAGAATCCAAAAATGCCTCTCTACGATTGATCAACTGAGAGCTGAGAACACACGGTTGCTTCAATCTTTGGGGGAGCCCTATATCATCCAGTGTGCCTGGGTCCCAGACTGAGCCTACAGTTTCCCCAAAATGTCTTTGACCATAATCTCAGAATGAATCTCTAATTCCCAGACTGAGCCAGTTGCTTCCCTAAATGCCGATTGCTGGGCTCAGCAGAAAGAAAGGGAGGACTCAGGGCCACCCAAAGCCCAGAGTGGGGGCCACAGCCGAGGACTTCTGCCCAAGGATCAGTGTGGATTGGGTTGGGGTGAACGCACTAGCCCAGATGATGTTAACTACATGCCCTTGCACTCTGCCAGACCCCTGCCAGAACCACCACTGCAAACACGGCAAGGTGTGTGAGCTGGATGAGAGCAACACCCCCATGTGCGTATGCCAGGACCCTACCAGCTGCCCTGCCCCCATTGGCGAGTTTGAGAAGGTGAGCACTGACGAACAGGGGCGGGGGCTGGGGGACTGGGCCCTTCCCAACACAGAGTGTCTGTGCAGAAAACTGTTGGCTTAGTGATTCTACAGAGCAGCTCTAATCTCAGAGGTCCCCTCACTAGATCTGGTCACAGCACAAAAGTGGAGGTGAGTCAGAGGTGAGGCTCTGCCTGTCCCTGGATCTCTCCAGCAACCAGCAAGAGCAGCACCACGTTCTGAGCTCTACGCCAGACTCAGAAGAGAATACAAACATCAGGCCAACTGAGATAGGGGATTTCTTGACATGGGACCAACTCAGCAAAGCTTTAGGTCCAAAAATGTGGGCTCCGAGTCAGTCTGAAGGTTGACTTCAAACGCCATCCCTACCACTTGTTCGCTGTGGCACTTTGGCTAAGTTGCTGAACCTCTCCAAGTCTCAGTTTTCTCAACTCCAAAGAGGGACTAGAAATAGTCCTTATCTCACACAGCTGTTGTGGGGCTTTGTCAGATAATGCATGGTACTTAGTAAGTACCCAATATGTGCTATTTAAAAAAAATCTTTCGAACTTGTCCATTCTTCCCCCAATAGGACTCATTTATCCAACCATCCATCCATCCAACCAAGTAAATATTTACTGAGTGCCCACTCATGCCAACCATTACGCTAGTAGTGACCTAGCTTAGGATAGCAAATCTAGTACTGGTATTAATCCCACAACCTCCCATGTGGGCTCTCCATCTTCACTCTCTCCCTAATGCAACTTCTCCTCTGTCCTACAAATTTTAGCATCCTTTCCAACTCGTCCCTCCTCCTCACCCCCCAACCCACTGGTCAGCAATGTCCATCAATTCTCCCTCTGCGGTGATGTATTAGTAATACTAAGTACATGTATGTACAGGAGGTCCGACACGAGGCTCCCCCTCTCCTAACGAAGCTAATTACTGCCACTGCCCTCGTTCAGCCACTGGCGTCTCTGCTTGGCTATCCCCATGTGCAGAGATTTATTAGGAGGATGCACGTGACCCAGCAAACAGTTGGACTCACAGCCAAGATTTGTTACAGTGATGTATAAAGGATACACAGCAGGATCATAAGGAACAAGACACAGGCAAAGTCTGGAGGAATCCACGCATAGGATTGCTTACTCTTTCCCTACCCCCATGAGGGGTCTCACAAAACACACTCTTTCCTCAACTACAGATATGCAGCCGCATGTGAGCTATGTTTTTGCCCAAGGAAGCCCATTACGGACTCAGTGCCCAAAGTTTTAATTGCAGGCTGGTCACATAGGCACCCTCTGTGCAGCATGCACCCAAATTCCAGACTCTCAGAAGGAAAGCAGATGTTCAGCATAAACCATATTGTCTGTATGAGCGGTCTCGGCACAGTGAGACACCTTTCCATTTGTGGAAAGTTTTATCACAGTGCAGGGAACTGTTTACCAGCTAAGGTCTCAAATGACAGCCAAGGACCAATTTTACAAGCAGGCCTTTCTAAGGATACCGATTCCTGCTATGTTCTCTTTTCTACACACTCTGCCTTTGGGCCACCCCCATCTTTAATTCACCTCTTCCGTATCTTCTAGGTTTGTTTTCCCATATCTCAGGCCCGAATCAGTCATGCCTCTGCTCAAAGACCAACATCGGCCTGGGAGCCCAAAGACTGAGCTCTTGTCATAGCCTCACCACTAACTCACTGTATGACCTTGGGCTAATCATGTTCCTTGCTTGGCCTTCAGTGTCCCCATCTCTGAAATGGGCAAAAATGGTAGCAGTGAAGGGCTTTGGGAATGAAGGTGAGGTGCTCTATGCTTTGCCCACAGGTGTGCAGCAATGACAACAAGACCTTCGACTCCTCCTGCCACTTCTTTGCCACCAAATGCACCCTGGAGGGCACCAAGAAGGGACACAAACTCCACTTGGACTATATTGGATCCTGCAAATGTGAGTCTCCTTGGTTCGTCCAGCCTCCCTTTTTGGGGAGAGAGCACTGAACTGGCACTGATGCTGACTCTGCCACTCTCGTGATGTGAGATTTTGGGCGAGTCTCTTCCCCTCCCTGAGCTTTGGAGTTCCCATTTATAAAATGATGATTGTCTGTGGGTAGGGTCCTGTCAACTCTGCACTCAGGACATCTCACAGGCAGGACTGAACAGTCATGGAAGCACGAGAGCAGGGAGAATTTCTCTTCTCTAATGATGAGGAAGTTCTTCTAAGGGGCTAACCCACATCTTTCCCACTTCAACCGTGTAAAGCAAAAATGATGTTCCACCTGGCCTATAAAGAGTTTTTAAAATATTGGAGAGAGCCACTCACCTGACTTAGCTGTGCAGAAAGATGGAGGGGGAAACCGGGTTCTCCTGTGGTTAGCCCTGCTCTCCCAGTTACGCTCCGAATGGCGCCTGGGCTGTGAAATAAGCCACAGGCCTGGAGAAGGAGGGCTGGGGGAGGGCTGCAGGAATTCTTGGGCAGTGAGACTGAGGAGCGTGCCAAGGAACCTTTCACCAAGTGGCTCTACTGTCCTCTGGGGCCTATTTACTCACTCCAACTCCTAGTGTTTCCATCACAGATGTTCTCTCCCACTCCCCAGCTGCTGGTGAAGAAGGTAGTGGTCCTCACCACACAGGGTGCTTTCCATAAGTCCAAGGATAAGGGAGGGACAGACCCCTGAGCCCCGGATACTGAATGAGATTTGATAATGTGGCCTTGAACAAGTCCCTTTTCTCCACACTGACCTCTAATAGGTCCAACAGGAGGGTGGACTTGGATGAAATCTCCAGGTCCGACATTCTGGAATTCTAAGTTCTAAAGACCAGGATAGAATTATTATTACTAAGAATGTTCCAGTGGGTAAACATTGCTGACCTCTCCCCAACCCCCACCCCATCACTCCCACTGAGCTGGGAATGTAGATCGATGTTATTCCTCAGCTTCCCAGCTTCAAACGCCTTCTAACAGTGGACATCGCCAGTGCAGGTCCTGGGCCTCTGCTTCCAGGGCCCATCACCCCGAAAGGTGCTAGCACCACTGGAGTGAACCGCTCCCCTTAGCAGACCAGGGCGAGGCCGCGGGAGCAGCAGACGTGCCTTCACACTCTTCCACGTGCCGAGCTTTCTGCCCCACACGCAATCTCCTTTGCTCATGTCGGGTGAAGACGCTGTGACCCAGGGAGGCGGAGCCAGTGTGCCGAGGTCACTGATTGAAGTGGTTGTAGGAGGAAGGCAGGGCGCGGGGTGAGCGGCTCAGCCAGCATATTGGCCCTCAGGCAGGGAGATTCGGGGTCTACACTGACCACCCTTGTGTTCTGGACCCTAGACATCCCCCCATGCCTGGACTCTGAGCTGACTGAATTCCCTCTGCGTATGAGGGACTGGCTCAAGAATGTCCTGGTCACTCTGTACGAAAGGGATGAAGACAACAACCTTCTGACCGAGAAGCAGAAGCTGCGAGTAAGTAGCCTTTTGCCAGCCTGTCCCAGGAAGCCTGGCTGGCCCTGAGCTGGATGGCTGGCTCCTGGCCATGGGCTGGTGGACATCCACAGTCCCAGTCCTAGAACTAGGCCACCAAGCATAAGCGTACATCCCTGCTCTGCCAAGTGCCTTTATCCTGGGCACTAGGACACAGACTTCTCACTGCCTTTGAAGGCTCGTAGTGCACATTCTCATCTTAAAGGCTCTGAGAAGTTCTGTAATGAGGAGACGTGCTCACTTTGCTTAGCCCAGTGTTAACAAGAGATGCAATAACCCTATTCTTTTTTCCTTCTGAGTCTATGGACCTTAAACTTAAATAGACATATTAAGCACTTGGAGCGCTAATAAAGTACAGCTTCCTGGGCCTCACCCCAGGCCGACTGAATCAATGTCTCTGTGAAGGCCCAGGAAGCTGCATTTTAACACACTCCTCAGGTCATTTTGATGTGGCAACTCTATAGCGAACTGTCTGAGATCACTCCAGGCTTTTACTTTCGTGGATGAGATGCTGGTACCCATCTGTGCCACTTCTTTTCCCTCATTTTGAACCTTGGGGTTGGCTGATCTCTGCCTGCTCTGGCCTCCTGTCTGGCTGGACAGTTTCCCTAGACCGTTTGTCACACAGGTCTCTGTTCCAACAGGTGAAGAAGATCCACGAGAATGAGAAGCGCCTGGAGGCTGGAGACCACCCTGTGGAGCTGCTGGCCCGGGACTTCGAGAAGAACTACAACATGTACATCTTCCCCGTGCACTGGCAGTTTGGCCAGCTGGACCAGCACCCCATTGACGGGTAAGACCCCAGGCCCTCAGGATCAGAGAGGGCTGCTCTGGCTTTGCCCTGGAGTGCAGTCGCGGGGCAGAGCTGATAGGTGCGCTACTGATGGCCAGAAACCTCTCAGCAGCCTCTGATGCTCCCAGCCCTGGAGCCCACAGTTGGCCTAGAGGCCGGGGTGGGAAAGAACAGGCATCCGGAGAAAGGATGCAGAACTGGGAGGAAGAAAACCGTTAGACACTGGGTATCTATTAGGTGAGGGAGAGTGAGTTGCAAAGGAGTGCCAGACTCCCAAGGGGGTGCTGCAGGTCAAGGGTGGGGCGGCCTATATGCTAATAGTCCTTCAGCTTCAACAGGGCAGACTTGACCTAAGAGTTCTTAAAAGTTCACAGAGCCAGTCCCATCTCCATAGTAAGCCCTTGGTTTGATTGCTCTTGCCTCTTGTCCGAATGAGTTACGAAGAGCTGTGCCACTGCATTGCAGAAGAGACGGGCAGTGGGTCAGTGAACAGACACTTACTGAGTGTCTATAATGTACCCAGCACTATTCTAGGTAGGGGACTTAACAGCAATCAGAACCGACAGTCCTTGCTTCCAGCAACTCACACCGTGAGGGATGATCTGCGAAGTCTCACAGTCGAAGGAGAAAGTTAAAAAGGCTCACGAAAGCTGCGGTGGTGGCTTGGCCATCTGTGGCTGAGCAGAGGCTGTCACCCTCACCACAGCCTTCTCTTGCTCTATGTCCTGGAGGAGCACGGCACTCTGTTCACATGCCTGGGGAGCTCATTGTGCCCAGGGACGTTCCTCTCCAGGAGGCTCGCCCCTCGCTCTGGCCTCAGCCTGTGAGCCTGGAGTCCAGCCACCCTGTCGGGGATCCTAGGTGGCTGGGGTCTCCTGAGCTCTGGGAAACTCCCTGCTGCTTCTCTCCCAGGCTCTTTTCAGGGCTGAGATCCAACTGCGTCACTCACTAGGGGAGGAGAGGGGGGTGTGGGGAGGGAGTCGGAAGGACATCTGGAGCTCAGGCCGAGCAGCTGAACCCCACCCCCCACAAGGAAGGGGCCCCGAGGGAGGCTTCCAGGTGGAGCTGCAAGGACTGTGCATCTGGCAGGATTCCGGCCTGGGCCAGGGGATCCGTCCTCCCCCTCTTCTTGTCCCAGAGCTTCATGGTGACCTTGCCTATGTCCCTACCCTTCCCTGGGCCTCAGTTTTCCCACCAGTATACAATGAAAAGGAAGGGGGCGGCTTGGTTGGGGCATGGAGGGTCTGGGGATTGAAGAGAAAATTGGAGTAACGTGCAGCCCCTTGGGGAAGTGTTTTGAGGACAACTCGTTGAGGGCTCTGGGGAACAAGAAAAAACATCATACATGTGCTCTGGACTCAGGGCCATCTGGAATAGGAATGGAGGACAGTGGGAGAGGAGTGAGGCCTCCCTCTCACACATCACATGATATACCAGAAAAACTAAAGCTCTGTGAAAAAGGTTAGCGCTCCCTTTGACCTTCCCTTCCAATCCCAGTCCTTCCCTATGCTCCTTCCCAGAAGTCAGCACTGTCATCATTTTACTGTGTTTCTTTTAGACTCTTTTCTCTGCATTTGCATCTCTATAAATGTGTGTCTATAGGAAACGTACATTGCTGTTTCGCACCGGATTTTGATCTACCAATAGGAGAGGTGCTGAATATTTTCATTTGAAGTTTCTGTGCCCCCCAACACTCAACCAATTAGCAACCAATAAATGCACCAAGAGACTTTTGTCATGAGCCCAGGGGACCTCAGAACTGGAAAGGCCCTTAGACATTATGGTCAACTCCTCCCCTTTTCGTGAATGGGACAACTGAGGCTCAGTGTGGAGCAGTGCTGTGCTCTAAGTCCCACAGCAGGTCAGTGGCTTTCCCACGCCTCAGACCCTTCCCACTACCCTGCAGGTACCTGTCCCACACCGAGCTGGCCCCACTGCGTGCACCCCTCATCCCCATGGAGCACTGCACCACTCGCTTTTTCGAGACCTGTGACCTGGACAACGACAAGTACATCGCTCTGGATGAGTGGGCCGGCTGCTTCGGCATCAAGGAGCGTGAGTGTCTGAGCCGTGGGGCTGCTGTCTTCTTCCTTCCTCCTCATCCGTGTATCCGTCCTCTCTGCCCGTCTTTGTTCTCTGTGCCTAGTTAACTCCCGTCTGCTCTGCCTGTCTGGGTGGGCCTTGCTCTCTCACGTGACTTCTTGATTCTTCTCTATCGGTCCATCCTTTCTCTTTCCCTTCCTCAAGCATTAGCACTCACTCTGTGCCTAGCACTATTTTGGGAACTGGGAGGCACCTAGAGAGGAAACAGGAAGTACAACTTGGCATGTGTGTAAGTGTATAAGTGACAGAGACAGGGAGACCAAAGTTCCCAGTCACTAACTTCCCGGGTGACCTTGGACTGGTCACCTGGCCCCCGGCCCTGAGGATGGGTGCGATCAACTGACTCCTGGGAAAGAATGTCTTCATCCACATGCTCTCTTTTCTTGTTTACAGAGGATATCGACAAGGATCTCGTGATCTAAATCCACGCCTTCCCGCACTACCGGATTCTCTCTTTGACCTTTCCCTTCCCATTTCCCCCAATGTTTAAAATGTTTGGATGGTTTGTTGTTCTGCCTGGGGACAAGGTGCTAATATAGATTTAAATGAAGACATTAACGGTGCTAAACGTGGAAATTGTAACCCAAGTCATGACATTCTTTGCTGTAACTCTGCTATCAAGGCCTCTTGCTCAGCGACTAACGAGTCATCTCGCTCACCTACTAACAGCCCCGTTTTCCTCTGGCCATTTGAAGCGCTGCCCGTTGTCTTAGTGGCAAATGGGTGGGAACTCTGATCTGCTCACATCTGCCTTCAACACATCGCATCTTCAGATTTCCTATTTCTCTGTTTGAAACTAATACTCACCAAATCGGACTTTTATGTTAATTTTTATTTCAGGGTATTGGCTGCCAGGGGGTATTCCCCACATGGCCTGAAGGTGGGCAAAGGAAAGTAACAGACATGTGATGTACAAGGATGTTTCTGGGACTAGAGGACCCGTGGTAGGAGAAATTCCTGGAAAACCCACCAACCAGAACCGCAGATAACCAGTCTTGTTTCTCTGGGGCTTTAAATGAGAGTAAGAACCTGAGGCTGTGTTTCGAAAATATATATAAGCTCTTACTTAAACCAGCTCCTCACCATTTCCCCCCTCACTTTCTACTGCCATTTCTTTGGACATTAGGCTGTTTGTTCAAACTTTTGGGAGCTGTGGACCATCAATTTTCTGGAATCCAACACGCCTCTGGGGGGTTGATCACCACATCTCACAAGGCTTTCGCCCTTCTGTTTTGGGGAGATTCAGGACTGGGGAGGCTGTTTCGACCAGGAAGACCAAAATCAAGAGTGAGGCAGGTGTAGAAAGGTGTAAAATAGAAAAAATGGAGTTGGTGACTTGGTTTTGTTTTTTTTTTTATTTTTTGTATTCTCCACACTTGGATGGCTGTCACGGGGAGGGGGGTCTTGCCCTCAGTTTCTAGCATGTTCCTTCTTTTCTCCCCTCCCCACTCTTTTCCTTCTATTAATCAAGAGAAACTTCAAAGTCAATGGGATGGTCAGATCTCACAGGCTGAGAACGTTCACCTCCAAGCATTTCATGAAAAAGCTGCTTCTTATTAATCATGCAAACTCTCGCCATGATGTGAAGAGTTTGACAAATCTTTCAAAATAAAAAGTAATGACATAGAAACTGCCTTCCTGAGTGATTTTGCATGTGTCTTAGTGACCTCATTACCCTGACACGCAGACATGGGACATATGTGTCTGTATATAACTGCGCAAATGCAAACCTTTGCATTATTATGCTTTTGTGCTCACACAGAGGCTTATTTATACACAGGCAATGTATGGTTCTTATAAGCACAAATTTGGCTTACTTTTAATTTTATGACCTGTGAGCTGACCCTTTTTATTACTGTACTTCATTAGCAGAAGCACCAAGCTAAGCAAGTATCTCTTTTCACTAACCATTCATTTATCCATCCATCCATCCATCCACAAATGTTTATGATGTACCTACTATGTACCGGGTCCCATGCCAGGTGCTAGAGACACAACTGTAGCAAAGCAGAAAAAGCATTTGTTCTTCTGGAACTTACGGTCTAGTGAGGAATAAACAATTGCACAGCTAAATATAAATTACAAGCTGTGGTAGGTGCAATGAAGGAGGAATATAAGAAACCACGATTGTGTGTAACAGGGGGACACAGCATTATCCTAGAGTCATAATGTCCCATTTGGTAGCCACCACCCATTTGCAAATACTTAGATTTAAATTTAAATTAATTAAAATTAAAAATTCGGTTCCTCAGGAGACACTAGACACTTCAAGTGCCCGAGAGTCACATGTGGCTACTGATGACCCTGTCGAACGGGGCAGACTGGAGCGCTTTCATCATTGCAGAAAGTTCTATTGGATGGGGCTGTTCTAGGGCCTCTGGGAAGCGTCCTTGAGAAAATTTGAGCTGAGTCACAAAAAAAGAGAAGAAATAAAGTGTATGGGTGGAGGGGATGGGGAAGAGAAGAGGGAGGGAAAAGCATTCCAGGCAGAGGGAACAGAATGTGCAAAGGTCTTGAGATAGATGGGAGAACGAGGAGCCCTAAGCCAGTGTGGCTGGTGCACAAAATGAGGGGCAGGTCACAGTGGATGAAGCTGGAGCGGTGGGCAGACCTTGTAGGCCATGGTAAGGAGTTTAAATTTCACTTTTAGTGTAATGGGAAGACATTGGAGTGTTTTAAACCAGATAGAGAGAATAAGGGATGGAGGTGGAAGATTGGATCTGCTTTAAAAAGAACACTAGAACACTGGCCTTGGAAGGAAGATGGCATCGTAAGTCCACAGAACTTTTCAAAGCTCATGCATGTTCATCATGTTCGTGGGATATTTCAGGCTGGTGTTCCAAGACTCCCCTTAGAGACAGAAAAACAGTCCCCAAAAGTGTGCTCCATTACAATGGGCCACAGAGCAGAGTCTTCACGTGCCAACCCCAGAGTTGTTTTTTTCCCTCTTATTTGAAATTATTTTCAAATTACTAAAATAATACAACTCATAAAAAATCAAACTGTACCCTGTTGTTCTCTTTTCTATACAACAGGAGAGAGAGGAGTAGGGAGAGGTTGGCCAGTTTGGTCTTGGCCATTTGAGGAATGCAAACCCAACGCCCGTCTCCTAATCTCTAGGAACCTGGGCAAAGCTATAGCACAGGTAAACCTCGGCATTGGCTATCATTCATTCTATGACATTTATCAGGTGCCTGCAGTGTGCTAGACATGCCCTCTGTTCTCATGAGGAAGGCGGGCATGGCCCCTGCTGCCCTGGAGCTTTCATTAACGGTACCGCTTCAGGCAGAAAATATATGCTATAAAGGATATAAAGCACAGAGCTATCATGGAGCGTGGATTGAATGGGGTATTCCTTCAGGGAAGGAGGGAGATGTGACATTCTCCGAGGACGGTAGGATGTAGTCCTTATGCCCTGGTCGGCCTGGGGCAGACCATCCCTACGTTACCCAGCACCCACTATTATAACAGCTCTGCCACCAACTTACAGATGAGGAAACTGAGGTTCAGGGAGGTTGAGTGACTTGGTCATGGAATGAGGCAATGAAATAAAGGAGAACTGGAACCCACAGCTTTCTCCCCCATATCTGGATGACTCCCTATAGGGAGCTCCTCGGAGTTTTCAAGGAAAAAGCAGCATCAAAGAATGGCATGAAGCATGAATAAGCCCATGGCCTTGGGAGGGCAGAGTGGGGCTGCACCCCTGTTGTCTGTGGCAAAAACTAATCAGCTGAATTAACAGGGCCCTTGGAACCCAGAATCCTTAAAGGCAGTGTTTCCACATCCTCCTTTGATCTGTGCTTTCTACCCCTTTAAATCAAATCACTTATTTAAAAAAACCCCAAAACCATTTAAAAGAAATGATATCATTACTTTGGGTGGAAAATCAGTATCATTTACCATAAATCGAGATAAACCTTAAAGATAAATACAATAAAAAATAATTACAATGAAAAAACAATGTTACACAATCATGAATCAATGTTACACATATGCCCTGGGCTTAAAGGATGCTCTGTTTCTTGTTAGAAGAAATCTAAGAGACTTCCTCTTTGCTAATCAGATGGTCCAAATGAGAATTGAGTCGTAATGAATTCAATGCTAATTCATGCCAAATCTGTAACTCTCTTAACATCGTCTCCTGAGCCAAAGTGGTGGGTATCCCACCCCTTATGCAATTCCTCTTCACCATGAACGGGGTGTGAGTCTTTTGCAGATCATCTAGGTCCCTGTTAACAGAAGCCTCCCTCCTTCCCAACATCTGCTGCAGAACTGGATTGAGCCCTTTTAGTCCAATGAGCTAACACTGAGCTTTTGTCTCCTCATCTGTAAAATCCTGATGATAGAGGTTCTTGCCTCACAGGTCATCGTGTCTGACACAGGGGAAGATCAATATCATCATTATCGTCATCATTCCAACTTAAACGTGAGAGACCTGCCCTTTCCCCACGGCCTAGACTGATCCTGTGTTCCTGGTCCTCTCTCATTTGTAAGGTTTCCTGCTTCAAGGCCACACTCTCTTTGTGAAGGGCCTCAGAAGTCTCAGTCAGGCTGTGCAGGGCGTCCTGCTGTCTGCATTAGTTTTGGCTACAGGACGGCAGGGTTAAACATGTCCAGCAGAAAACAGAAAAATAAGGGCACTCCAAGGAGGTAAAGGAGCCCTGAATGGCAAGTCAGGATTCTAGTTTCTAGGAGAGCAGTGTCAGCCTGACAAGTGCCTTCTCCTATAGGGGTCCCAATCTCCCCTTCTAAAGAGGGTGAGCTGGATGAGATGGTCTCATCCTCAGAGACTATGAGATCTCCTCTTCTCTCCTTCTGAATGCGATGTTCTAGAGGATGAGTACGGGTGTAGGGTTATCGAGGCCTCACAACCTGGTTTCCAGATGTCCCCCCAGAGCCAAAGGGACCAGCTTCCTCTTCCCTAAGCCATAAACCTGCAAGGCAACTGAGAGGGTCAGGGCGCCCCCTGGTGGGACGAGGAGGGCAGGCTCCCAGAGCTATGGAATGTGTCTGAATCTGACTGCTGAAACATTCAAGCCATAAGGATCCATTGAAGTCATCTAGCCAAGCACCCTCATTTTCCAAATGGGAAACTGAGGTTCGCAAAAGCAGAAGACATTTCCTCAAGTACGGTTGCCAGATGAAACACAGGACTCCCAGTTAAATTTGAATTTCAGATAAACAAGAAATAATTTTTTTTCAGTATAAGTATGTCCCAGACATGGGTCAGGGCTTCTTCCTTATTATGCCAGATCAATGTCTCTGACTAGCAGCGCTGCCCAGCACCCAGCAGGGGCGTGAGAAATACTTGTTGACATTATTATGGGACAGAGCGAGTGGAAGGTATCTGACTGTGATGATCCCAGGAGTGTTTAAATGGAAGAAGGGAGATGAGTCCCCTCCCCCCCGCCCCGGCCACTCTCCCCCACACCCCAAGCCCTGCTACCATCGAAAACCCACCTTAGGGGATTTGGTAATACAGTTGCCTGAGATTCCTGCCCCAGTCTGATTTCCAAGGTTATGGAGGAGCCTGGGCACCTGCATTTTGAAAAGTCTTCCTAGTGACTTTGTTGCATAGTAAAGATTGAGAACCCCTGGGTTCACTATAAGGAAGAACAGAAAACTGCTTGGATGGGGCAAAATTTAATTGGCATATATCAGTAATCGTCAGTCTTCACTATGCATAGGAATCAGTGGGGGGTGGGGATGGATGATAAAATATGCACATTTCCAACTCTACTTCCAGAGATTTTTGATAGAGTAGATCCAGGCTGGGGCCCCAGAATCTGAACTTTTGATAATCACTCAAGCTTCACCTGTATTTGCAATGTGTTTAATTTCTTGAAAAACCAGAAACAGAACTGAAGCTAATATGCACAAAGAGTAAAATTCTTAAAAGTAGATTGTGAGCGTATGATATACATTATTCTATTTGTATAAATGCAATATTTCACTAAAACACTTTTAAAATTTAGGAGCATTTTAGGGGACTGTGGTGCAGGTGGTCTGAAGACCATACCTTGAGAAACATGGGCTTAGGAGGCAAGAGAATGGACAGAGCTGCCTATTTCCAAACACATACTGCGTGTCCCCCGTGCCTAAGAGCTGAGTGAGTCAGAGAACTTTCCAGGAGGAGATGGGCAGGCCCTGGTCTTGAAGGGTGGGAAAGATTCTGAGAAGCAAAGGGAAATAGTGTGGTAAGGAAGCAAGCAGTCTGAGCAAATGAGGGGGAAAAACGTGCCAGGAGACTAGAGTTGCGTCTTGTTCACAGCTGGTGCCCTCTATGTCATTACACTCTAGCCACATGGCCTCTTTTCTGTTCCTGAGGCATGCCAAGTTCTGCACTGCCTCAGGGCCTTTGCACTTGCTGTTCCCTCTGTCAGAAACATACTCTTTCCCCAGGTTCTCATTAGTGCCTGCCTCTTCATCACTCTCAGGTCTCAGTTCAGATGTCACCTCCTCAGAGAAGCCTTTGCTGTCTACCTATCTTACTCCCATTTTCTCTCCTTCACATCAATGATCACAATCTGTAATTATTGTCTTCTTTGTTTTTGTTGCCTGACATTACCACCACCCCCTAATGCAAAAATGTAAGCTTCACGGAAACAGAGACCTGATTTCTTTCGTTCACTGTTTTGCTGCTAGCTCTGAGAATGTTTCTTGGAACATATTAAGTTCTCATTCGATGTTTGTTAAGAGAATTAATTAGTTAATTAATGAAAGGCGGGGCAATGCCAGAGTAAGGAAAGCCGTGGAACCAAGGAAAAGGGTGGGTGGACATTGGGATCTGAGATAACAGGGGAAAAACTCCTTGACATATTGATCTTAGCAAAGAATTTTTAGACATGATGCCCAAAGTGTCAGCAACAAATGCAAAAATAAACAAGTAGGACTACATCAAACTAAAAAGCTTCTGCACAGCAAAGAAAACAATCAGTAAAATAGAAAGGCAACCTACAGAATGGGAGAAAATATTTACAAATCATTTATCTAATAAGGAATTAATACCCAAAATATATAAGATACTCAGACAACTCTACAGAAAACAAACAATTTGATTCAAAAATGGGCAAAGGACTTGAATAAATGTTTTTCCAAAGAAGATATTCAAGTGGCCAACAGGTACATGAAAAGGTGCTCAATATCACTAATCATCAGGGAAATGCAAATCAAAACCACAATGAGATATCACCTCACACCTGTTAGAATGGCTATCATCGAAAAGAAAAGGATAAGTGTCGGTCAGGGTGTGGAGAAAAGGGAACCCTTAGGCACTACTGGTGGGAATGTAAACTGGTGCAACTACTATGGAAAACAGTATGACAGTTCCTCAAAATATTAACAATACTACTATCATATGATCCAACAATCCCACTTCTGGGAAATTAAAACACTATCTTGAAAAGATATCTGCACCCCCATGTTCATTGCAGCATTATTCAAAAAAGTCAAGCTATGGAAATAACCAAACTGTCCATCAAAGATGATTGGATAATACCTGAGAATCAAATTAACCAAGAAGGTAAAAGACCTGTATTCAGAAAAATTATAAGTCATTGAAAAAAGAAATCGAAGAAGATACAAATAAATGGAAGCATATACCATACCGTGTTCACGGGTAGGAAGAATCAACATCATTAAAAATGGCCATATTGCCCAAAGCAATCTATAGAGTCAATGCAATCCCTATCAAAATACCAATGACATTTTTCAGAGAGATAGAACAAATAACCCTAAAATTTATATGGAACTATAAAAGACCCCAAATAGCCACAGCAATCTTGAGAAAGAATAAAGTTGGAGGTATCACACTACCTGATATCAAACTATACTACAAGACCACAGTAATTAAAACAGTATGGTACTGGCATAAAAACAGATATATTGATCAATGAAACATAATAGAGAACCCAGAAATAAATCCATGCCTTTATGCTCATTTAATATATGACAAAGGAGGAAAGAATATACAATGAGTAAAGACAGTCTCTTCAATAAATGGTGTTGGAAAAATTAGACCCATGCAAAAAAGATATATGCAAAAAAGAAGCTGGACCACCTTCTTACACCGTATATAAGAATAGATTCAAAATAGATTAAAGACTTAAATGTGAGACCCGAAACCATAAAACTTCCAGAAGAACATATAGGCAGTAAACTCTCTGATATTACTAACCATAATTTCTTTTCAGATATATCTTCCTGGACAAGGGAAACTAAATAAATAAATAAATAAATAAATAAATAAATAAATAAATAAATAAACAAACAAATGGGACTACATCAAACTAAAAAGTTTTGTACAACAAAGGAAACCATCAACAAAACAAAAAGACAACCAACTGAACGGGAGAAGATATTTGCAAATAATACATCTGATAAGAGGTTAATATCCAAAATATATAAAGAACTCATGAACTCAACAAAACAAACAAACGAACAATTAAAAAAATGGGCAGAAGACCTAAACAGATACTTCTCCAAAGAGGAAATACAGATGGCTAATAGAAATAGGAAAAGATGCTCAAGGTCACTAATCATCAGACGAATGCAAATTAAAACCACAATGAGATATCACCTCACACCTGTCAGAATGGCTATCATCAATAAATCAAAAAACAGCAAGCGTTGGTGAAGATACAGAGAAAAGGGACCCCTCATACATCATTGGTGGGATTGCAAATTGGTCCAGCCTCTATGGAAAACAGTACGAAGGTTTCTCAAAAAAATTAAAAACGGATATACGTTTTGACCCAGCAATTGCACTTCTGGGTATTTATCCAAAGAAAACCACAACAATAATTCATAAAGATCTACACACCCCAATATTCATGGCAGCACAATTTACAATAGCCAAGATACGGAAGGAACCTAAATGCCCATCAACAGATGACTGGATAAAGAAATTATGGTTCATATATACAATGAAATATTATTCGACCATTAAAAAAAATGAAATCCTACCATTTGCAACGACATGGATGGACTTAGTGGTCCTTATGCTGAATGAAATGTCAGACAGAGAAAGATAAATACCATATAATTTCACTTACATGAGGAATCTGAGGAACAAAAAGAACAAACTAATCAAAAATAGACTCACAAATATAGTAGACAATTTGGTGACGGACAGAGGAGGGGTTGGGGCTGGGAGAATGGTGAAGGGTTAAAGAAGTACAAATTAGCGTTGATAGATGATCACAGAATGGGGAGCACAGCATAGAAAATGCAGTTAGCATTAATATGATGGCTAGGTGGAGGGCCGGGGGGGGGGGAGGAAGGAGCAATCAGGGGATCATTTTATGAACTATATAGATGACTAATCAATATACGATAAATTTGAAACTAATTAAAATAAATAAAATTTTAAAAGATGGACAAAGAAATGTTCATACACACACATACACACACATCGGAATATTATTCAGCCATAAAAAGAAGGAAAGCCTGCCTTTTGCGACAATGTGGATGGACCTTGAGGGTAGTATGCTAGAAAAATCAATCTGACAAAGACAAACACTGTGTGTTCTCACTTATATCTGGAATCTAAAAAAGCTGAACTCATAGAAATAGAGAGTAGGATGGTATTTGCCAGGGACTGGGTGGTGAGGGAAATGGAATGTTGGTCAAAGGGTAAAAACTTCCAGCTATATAATGACTAAGTTCTTCCAATCTAATCTGCAGCATGGTGGCTATAGTTATCAATAATGTGTCATACACTCGAAAGTTAAGAGAGATCTTAAATGTTACCACCACGCACAAAAATTATATAGTTTTGTGAAGGGATAGAAGTGATAATTAACCTTATCGCGGTAAGCATTTTGCAATATATGCATGTGTCAAACCATCACAATATATATCTTAATCTTACGTATGTTATGTCTATAATAGCTCAATAAAGCTGAAAAAAATTAAAAACAAAAACGAAATAAAATCTCTGCATTTCATATATCTCTGCTAGTTTAGTAATATTTAGTTCTCCATCTGTCAAAAGAAGTCTCAGATCTCTTTGGTTACACATTTGCCAAGGGAAATGGTTACAAATGCAAGTGGATACAAATGGGTCAAAATGGTGACTGTACAAATGCCGCTGGTGAGAGTTGATTTCACCAGATGGTGAACAACTCTTGGTAAAGTTCTAGACAAAGCAAAGTGCACGCATCCATTGACTTACGGGTTAATTGCAATTCAGTATATCCTATAGCAGTGCAAAACAAAATACAACCATAAACAAACAAAAACCCAAATGACTTCGTTAATGTTTGTAAAGGAGAGTCAGATTCCAGGCTCAGATAATTACAAACAGGATTTCTTCACTTGTTCATTCAAGAGCTACGCGGGGTTTGAGACAATACTTCACTGTGCAGGATTGCTTCGTGCATTGCAGGATGTCTACAGTCTCTCAGCCCATACCTCCTAAATACCAGTTGTGCCCCACAGCCGCAAACAATTCTACCTTTCTCCAAGAAGACCCCCAGGGGGCAATATAGCACCACTGGGAACCTCTCTCTTGGACTCTGACTGAGCGCTACCAGAGAAACCAGCAGGGGGCAGCCTGACGCAAGAAACGGGAACTCCTGGGCCGTGCACGCCCCCACTCTGGAGGTCCGTCAGGAGCAACCTGGTCCGTCCATCCTTAGAACACTGAGGCATCATCTGTTCCACCACACTCCTCCCGCCCACACCATTTTACAGGCGAGGGAAACTAAGTCTTGATGAGTCAAAAAGAGATTTGAGATTTGCTTCATATCTACTCTTATTGGCACTGTCAGAAAAGGCATTCGAGAAGCAGAAGCCCAAAGCCCTACAATGCCATCATCCCTGTGCCCTAAGAAACATTATCTTTACATCTCTAGTTCTCAGTTGTAGGACAGACAGACAGGGGCCAGAGCCCTCATGTGCTGCCAGGCTGGATCCTGGGTTTAGCAGATAAGGAAGAAAAGCCAGCTGACCTGGTCCTAGTCCCCACCCCAGGCAATAACTGGCAAAACACACAAACACAGCCAAGGGCTTCTTGACTCTGAGCCCCCAACTTTCCTTTTGCAATGAAAATAATACACATGATAAAGACCTATCTGGCAAAAAACTTCAAGCTGTGCAGATGGGTAGAAAATGAAGTTAAAATGTCTCCTCCTCAGCTCCCATTTCATTTCCTAAATTAACTGTTAATAGTCCTTATATATCCTTCTGAAAATATATTAATAATATATAAGGATATAGGTATGTGCACATATACGTATATATACTTTTTGTTACACAGATTGGATCCTACTATATCTTTTATTACGTGCTTTATTTTTAATTTAAAATATCACTACTAATCTGTCCATAGCAATGATATATATTTGCCTCCTTCCTTCCAGCGCCTGCAGACTATACCATAACACGAATGTCTCACAGTTCAGTGCTGCACCTACTTTTAACCATGCCCTATGCTGTCTCTTGAAGTTTCTTGCATGACAAACCACGCTACAGGGAACGATTTTGTCACACGGCTCTGCGCACATGTGCAAGGATTTCTGCAGAAGGAATTCCTGGAAGTGGAATTGCTGGGTCAAAGAATATATGTGTGTTTAAAACATTGACAGATGTTATCAAGATGTCCTCCAAAATACATCGGTTCCGACTTTCTCCTTTGCCATAGGAGAAGGCCAGCTCCCCTGCTGGCCAGCAAGAAAAAGTACTCATCTTTGGGGCCTTGATCTTTTTATCCAGGGAGTGAGGGGGTTGGATTAGATGATACACAGGGTCCTTTGAGCTCTAACTTTCCAGATCTGTGACTTTTTCCTTCAAGTTGTCCAGCTTGGGGAGCGGGACTAGGCCTCAAACTTAAGTAGCAAATCTCTCTTCTTCAACCTACCCCTGTCTCCCCCGCCTCCCCTTTTCTCTGCCCCTCCGGTCCCATGAGAGTGAAAAATGCATGAGCCCAACAGTCAGCAGACCCAGTTCTGCACTGATGTGGGAACACTGTAGCTCCTTCTCTGCCTGCCCATCCATTTTCCCACCTGGTTTAGTGACTTCTGCCTTCCCTCCCGGGGCTCCCTTGCTGGTCTCTTGAGATAACATCTTATGAAATCCTTTGCCAAAAGCATGCTTTTTCTGCCCCTGGAAGGAATTATTTTCACTTGTTCTGAAGAAGAGTCTCTGCATGTACTTGTAACTCCTGCCAAGAAATCTGAGAGGCTCTGAATTCCTCAGCGCCTGGATCCCAGAATCCCTTAATCTACTGGCTGCTCCCTTCCAGGGGCACTGAGATGATGAAGCGATGAGCTGCTTAAAGGCTTCGAGAGTATCCGCGAGAAGGGAGGAGAGAGGGAAGAAGGGAGGAGAGAGGGAGGGAGCGTCTGCCGCCACTTGGCTGGACTTCTCAGATGAAAGCGTTTGGGAGAAGGTAGTGTTTACAGAGATCAGTGCAGACACTTCAGAGGGGCCAGAGTTCTCCTGGGGCTTCTCAAAGGTGACGGAGGATTGACATCATCAAAGCCCCTGAGGAAGACTCAGACTCTTTCCCCGCAAAGTCACTTAGCATCAGGATTCTCAGAGCTGGAAGGCTCACGGCCGACTGGGGAGGACAGTCAGGCTGCTTCAGCTTGCACAACTCCAGGGGGCTCTGTTTACAATGATTACACAGTGAATGGTGCCCCAGAGAGGTACCAAGTGATTCCTAGGACAATAATGAGGCAGCCAGCATGGTCTTTTTAAAATGTAAAAAGACAAATGATTTCTTGTTATCCTCAAAATAAAATCTGAAAATCTCTCTGCATGATTCAGCCCCATTTTCCTCTGCAATCTCTTATCCTGCCATCACTCTGGCTCACTAAGTTCTAAACACATTCACCTTCTCCTGCTCCCCAAACAGGCCCAGTGGCCTCCTTAGCTCCTGCCTCAGGGCCTTTGCACAAGCTGCCTCTTGTTATTAAATGCTCATCTTACTTTCAGACTTGGGCTCTTTCTGTTTGCTCCTATCTTCCATTCAAACTTGCACCCACAAGGAGCTGGGCCTGTGGAGCCTCATGTCCGTTGTGTAGACAAAGAACAGAAGAGGCAGAGTCCTTTAAGGGGCAGCCTGATCTGCCCTGAGAAACCTGTCTCGATGCCTGAAATTCCCAACCATCTTGCTTTCATCTGAGTCAGCGCATTGTGTCTCTGGAAGACTCCTATTAAAACAGAAATACTTATCAAGATCTCATCCCTTAGAAGAGATTTGTTTCTCAGATAAGCTGAGGTGAAAAAGCAAAGAATGGGACTCTAAGGGAGGAAGAACTCCCAAGGGAGAAGTTTGGGGGTCTGGGCTTGGGGGTAGGAGGGTGGAAAAGAGGTGTGGCGCCCACATCGACCTCTGCCAATCTCATTTTGCCTCAGGCTGGCCTCAAACTTGAACCGCAGAGAACTGTTCAGATGCCAGCAAACAAACACAAGCAGCAAACAAAGAGCTGTTTGTGTTGGAGATAACCAGTCCCACGGGTGGTTTGGGTGTAGCGGAAAGCAAGTCTTAGGGTTTGGAACAGATGGCATTTAGAAAGCTGAGAGGAGAGAGGACCTTCCCCTACCGCCCCGGGCCCCCTGCCCACTGCCCCTGTGGTGAGGGAACAGTCTGCATCAGAAGCACCTCTCGAGGGTGCTGGATCATACGATCTGAGCCTCCGTTCACTCATCCTGCCATCCTGGAGGGTGGGATGAGGGGACCCAGGGAGCTGGCTGTCTGTAGTGCTTGGACAGCAGAAATGGGCAGAAGATAAGCAAGTTCAGCAAGACTCTGATATTCTAGCTAAAAAGCTCAGAACCGTCCACACCCTGTTCCCTGCAGTCAACGAGAAACACCTACAAGAAACTTAATGGAACAAATAATGTCACCGGCGGAACTAGACCCGAGCACCCCATGGTTTTGTTAGCAAGGTTTGTTCCAGTCATCTGCTGCTGCTCTAGAAAGGGAAATGAAGTTGGGAACTGCCGCCAGAGCTTACTTTGAGGGCTGCTGAGTAGGCCTCCAAAGTCCATACAGGTCTACAGCCATGCCACCCTGAACAAGCCCGATCCCATCTGATCTCGGAAGCTAAGCAGGGTCGGGCCTGGTTAGTACTTGGATGGGAGACCACCTAGGAAGACCAGGTGCTGTAGGTGTAAAAAATAAAAAAATAAGGGATTGTAAGTTGACAAGGTCCTTGCAATCTGTGAGATCAACCAAGGGTTGCCTCACCTAAAAAAAGAAAAAGAAAGTTCCATACCGTTTTTCCTCCTTGTCTCCCTATTCAAGGCCTGTCACCTGGCACTTTGCACAGGTGGCCTCATGTCACCACTGACGATCGGTGTCTGACATCGCTCCCTCAACTCATCCTCAAGCTCCTTGAAGGCAGTACTGAGTGCACAGCAGGAGACTCTGATAAAAGCCTGGAGTTGGGTGGAACCTGAGTCACCATCACTGAACACTTCCCTTACATCATAGATGAAGAAACTGAGGCCCAGAGAGGGCAAGGGGCTTGCACAAGGGAGAGCTGCGTAGGGCCGAGGTATGCACTGAATGAAGAAACGAGGAAGATGGTACTCCCCGTGGCGTGTTCACATTGGTCGGCATGGAAGGCATAACTGCAGCTGATGAATCTGAGGTGTTCCTCAACTTCTGGATAAATTGCATTTTAAGAAATCAGATCCTATTTTAGCCGATTGGGGGTATTGTGGTTAAAGAAATTCTATAGGATATCGTTCCTTAAAAGTCAATGATCAGTCAGGATTCTTTGGTTGTAAGCAAGAGAAACTGACTCCAGCTTATTTAGCAGAAAGGAAATTTACTGGAATAAAATTATAGAAGGAAATTTGCTTGTAGAACAGAAGAATTGAGACACCAGGACAGGAAAGGGCTGTAAACTGGGTGGCTTTGGGGATCCAGGTAGGAGGAACCCATCAAAAGAGGCACTAGGGACCACAGGTATGGCCAGCTTCAATATCTTGTGCTCGCTTCAAGACAGAAAATCCCCAGTTAGAAAGGCCCAGCTTGGGTCATGTGCCCAACTCTTGGCCAGAGCTGGGCAGGTTACCAAGATCACAGACAAGGGCGAGACAGGCAATTTGCAAAAGGAAATCACGGTGCTTTTACCAGAAGTGGCAGGGGATGTGAGCGACACTACCACACCTGCTTGCCACACTTTAGTTTATTGGTTTAGAACAGGGATCGGCAAACTACCGCAGCCTATTTGTGCAAATCAAGTTTTATTGGAATACTATAAATTAAGCTGGTACAAGCGGTTTTTAATAAATAGTCTTACTTCACACCGATGGCTATTATCAAAACAGAACAGATAATAACAAGTGTTGGTAAGGATAAGGCGAGAAACTGGAACCCTTGTGCACTGTTGGTGAAAATGTAAAATAGTGCAGCCACTATAAAAAACAGTACAGTGCTTCCTCAAAAAATTAAAATTAGAATTACCGTATGATCCAACAATTCCATCTCTGGGTATGTACCCCAAAGAATTAAAAGCGGGGTCTCAAAGAGATATTTGTATACCCCTATTCACAGCAGCACTATTCATAATAGCCAAAAGGTAGAAGCAACCCAAATGTCCACTGGTGAATGAATGAAGAAAATGTGGTATTATACTACAACGGAAATATTATTCAGCCTTAAAAAAGGAAATTACGACACATGCTACAATATGGATGGACATGAAAGATGCTGTGCTCAGTGAAATAAGCCAGTCGCAAAAGGACAGACGCTGTATGATTCCATTTACACGAGGTCCCTAGAGAAGTTACATGGATAAAGTAAAAGGTGGCTGCCAGGGGCTGGAGGCGGGGTGTGTGTGGGAAAGGGAAGTTGTTGTTTAATGGGTATAGAGTTTCAGTTCCGCAAGATGAAAGAGACTGGCTGCACAACAACGCAAATATACTTAACACTACTAAACTGTACACTCAAAAATGATTAAAATGGTAAATTTTATGTTATATATATTTTATCACAATCTTAAAAAATTGTATTAAGTCTTTAAAGTTATTATGTGACTTAGTGAATCACGGATGCTCCCCAGGGGTGAGGATTTTTGTCTGTTTCGTGCATTGCTGTATTCCTCATCCCTAGAACGGGGCCTGGCATGGAGCGGGTGCTTGGTGCATGTTTAGGGAGTGAGTGAACCCTAGCCACTTTGCAATAATGTTTTAGTCACACTCCTTTAAGGGTAAGAGTGACATCGCAACCACTGCTTGAAGGTCAAGCCAAACCCCAGAGAGTCCTTATGGGACTTACCCTTTCACTTACTTTGTGCCAACAGATGAATTGGCACCGCTGGCACCACAGCCAAAGGGAACCAACCATGCGTAGGCTGTGACAACCCAGAACCTACCCAGTACCAGACCTCACCAGCATTCTTACAGGTAACTTAAATAAACAGTCATGTCTCAAAGCACTCCTAGTGATTTGCTCTGTCAGACGTGAATATATCAAGTGATATCTGAAATTAGGACAAAATGAAACAAATAACTACATCCAAGTGGATACTACTTCTCATTTCTGTTTCAGTAACTACTCTGTCTTGGCCATATTGGGTTCTGTTTCTTCTCTAACATGCTCGATTTTGAAGGGGGGGCGGTGCTGTAATTTGCCTTTAACCTTTCTTCTGCATTCTTACACAATAGTGGGAGCTCCTCAAATGAAAGCATTTTAGAGAAAGACGAGCTCTTACGTTAACTTTCTCAGTGGAAAATTTGAAACATATGCAAAAAGATTCAAGATGGCATAATGAACCCCCCACACTCATCCCCCAGCTTCAGTAATTATCAAT